>NW_028324309.1:10510000-10785000 GCF_058129835.1 Hydra viridissima
ACAAAAAGTAATACTCCAGGTACATTAGACCGACTGTACAAAGTGGAGGAGGCTCGATAGGAATCTGGTCATGCTTCAATTACAAAGGTGTTGGTATGTGCCAAACATACACCAGAAGAATAACTCCAGAATATACATAGAAGTACTGGAAAACAACATAATTCCATCAATTGACCTACTTATTCTCAATGATAAACCATGGAAACTTTAACAAGATGGCGCTACTGCACATACTGCATACTACACAAAGGAGTGGCTCAACAATAATAATATCAAGACAATACTGTGGCCACCATACTCACCTGATTTGAAACCTGAAAACATTTGGACTTGGATTGACCGTGAATTGACAAAGGTTCAAATTTCCACACTTGGCCAGGTGAAGGACATCCTTAAGGAGACCTGGTATAGGGCCCCAGAAGCGATGTGAAAAAATCTTGTTGAGTCTATGCCTAGAAGAGTTCTTAGTTGTATTAAAGCAAAAGGCGGATACACAAAATATTAATTGGTTCATAAATTACGCCTCCTAATGTATCATGCGTCTAAATTTATGAATAATTTTTTGTCTTATTTTTTTTAAAACCATATAGTTGTACCTAATTATTACTTAGTATTTGTATTTTTTTTGTAAACTTTTGTATTCTGTATGTATTTATCTAATAAATAAAAACTAAACCGAAATCTTTTTTCGTTATTGTTTTATCATTAAAAAACTAAAAATTTCTATTCTCAAATATGAGTGTGTCTAAATTTATGAAAACCACTGTATATTTGAAAAGTTTTAGAAGAATCCTAAGTTTTTTTGTACTAAATATCTAAACATAACTACGAATAAATTTATTTATAGTATTATTTACTTTTTTTATAATAATGATATATTTAATTACAAATTGTTTTAGGCCAAAATGTTTACATTTATTGTTATAAAAATGAATAACAAAGAAATAAAAACAACATTAAATAACAGAAAAATGTTGTAAACATAAAATTTAATAATTTAAATTCTTTACCTGATGTCTATCAAGCATAGCTTCAGCCCCAACAACATCTGATGCTAGATCATCAGATGAAACTAATGCATCAATACTCTGAATCCAAGATAATTGATCTCTGATAATTTAAATTAAATTACATTTTAAATTATTTAACTAAACTAAAATGAACCAAAGTTTTTTACCAAAAAACCTGGAATTTTTATCAAAAGAATATAAATGCCTATAAAAAAAAACAAAAAAAAACAAACAAAAACACTGACATACTTTATATAAAGGTGAACAAAACAAAATAAAAATACTTACCGATAATCATTAAGAAATTTCTGAAAAACATATGATTCTGTCAATTTTGTTTTTCTTTGATCACCTTTACCTTTAAGCTCCACCCAATTTTCAGTTAAACTATTAAGTTTTTCTTTGATTAACCCAGCTGAAGTGGGATGGTTATCTATAAGTTTTCCGGCTTCTGCATTTAAGGAATTTACCTGTTAAATTTTTAATATCATTTAAAAACACATATAATAAAATGAAACAAAATTTAAAATGTAGAAATTTATTAAACTAAAATAAAACTTTGTTAGTTAATATCAATTTGACTTTTTAAAAATATTTCAAAAATGTGCACACTTTTTTTTTATTTAAAAAATGATATAGTTAAACAAAATATAAAAACCTTTTCTTCTAATGCAGCTAAATCACGCTCTAAAACTTCATGCTTTCGTTGAAGTGACTGGACACTAGCAAGATCATTGCCATAGTCTATAGATGATAGTGCAATATCTTTCTCATCTATCCAAGCCTTAGCATCATCAGTGTCACTAAATTTATAACAATTTTTTAGCTATAACATAAAAAAAAACCTTTTATAAAACTAACAAAATTATTGTAATAAGTTATCATGAATGGAAAATTTCAGCTTTAAGTTACACTTTCTTAAACAATATTACTTTTTGCACCCAGTTATCATTATGGTAATTTAAAAAAATAAAAAAGGAGCATAGACATCAGCAATCTTAACAATCTAATAAATAAAGATTTTTAACTAAGCAATGTTTATGGTAAAATTATAATGCAGTAATTTTCTATATTCTGATGAAATAAAAAGTTTAACACTTATAAATTTCACTTTTTAAAGTAAAAAAACTGTTTTATATGGTTTTTTTTTTTAATGCAATCTTTTAGTTAAGTATATTACCGGTGGAACTTGTGAATCTCACTAGCACTTTCTAGAACTCTCTTTCTTTGTAAGGCATTCTCTGACATTTTCTCCCATTGTTCAGAAACATTCTAAATGCAAGCCCAGAAGAATTTTAGACAAATTAATGCTTAACACAAAAACTTATTATTGCTTCCTAGTTTTTAAAAAAAAATCTTTAAATTATAATAAACCTCAAGGATTGCATGCACTTTTTCATATTCACTAAAATTTTCTTCTTTTAATTGAGAGCACAACAACTGCAGTTCTTTAATTCTCTGTTCTTGGGCCACCATATTCTATAAAATTATTACATTAAAAACTGATAAAGCTCATTTTGAAGTTCATTATGCTAAAAATAAGTAGAAATTTAAAAATAAAGACCTTTTCAAATTCATCATACTGCTTTTGAAGATTTTCTACACCATCCATATCCTCACCAACCTCAGAGCTCATTGTTATTGCCTCCTGATGTTTATTAAAAAGATATGTAAAAATGTTATCCAAAAATTTCAACTAAAATTTGTTTAATTTAATTAGAGACAGATAAAGAAGTTTAACTACATCTATAAAACATTAATTTTCTTTCTGCTTCTATTATGCTATTCTTTTCTAAAAGTGCATCAAAGAACTAACACAATCTTGTATCCAGCTTTGAATCTGTTTTGCCTCTCGAAGCATTGCATTCTTTTTCATGGATTCTTGTAGCATAATATTTCTTTGCTGAGCTTTAGCAATTAGATCGTTGTACCTTAATATTAGAAATAAGTTCAAATGAAGTATAAAGTAAGTTTCTGTTTTTCAACTTCAAGATAAATTTTACTGCTTCAAAATGTAAGATTATGTTTTATATTAACACTTGCAAAAAAAACCAACAGAAAAAAAATTTCAACATGGAAACCAAGGTAACTGAATCAAATTCAATATTTCATATCAGTACTTCAGGAAAAAGGACCTTTTGATGCAAATTTGTGAAGATTATATTGTGTGTTGGCAGTAATAGATCCAGTGGTAGGGGTTGGTGGGGGGAATGGAAGCATGGTTCCACCTAAGGGTCTGCGTATCGTTATCGGTATATCGGTATGAACCGATATTTTGAACCGATAACGATATAAAATGATAACGATATCAAACGATATGAGTTTGCCTATGAAACGATAACTTATCGTTTGAAACGATAACCAAACGATAACTTATCGTTTGAAACGATATTATCGGCTTTTTTTATCGGTTTATCGGAATACATAAAAATAATGAGAATAGTTTTAATAAAGTCAGCCATTATAGAACTTTGATCTATAATGGCTGACTTTATTAAAACTTTGGAAGAAAAAAAGCCAAAAATTATGCATTTTAATTTTGGAAGTATACATATTTAGCACTTAGTTCAGATTTTTTTGACAACATATATTGTGTTTACTAATGCATATGATTGATTAAATGTAAAAAAATCAGGAGTGGGGGGAGTTTCAACCTGGGGTTCATTTTGGAGAACAGTGTTGCTTCACTTTTTCTTTACAGAATTTTTGTGAAGTTAGACATCTAGATAATATATACAATAGGGAAGGATTAACTTGTAAAACCGGTTAAGATAGGCAAAACGACATCTTGACTCGACTTGAAGATTTATTATATATTTGAACTAAAATTTGGCATTTAAAAAAAAAAAAAAAATTGGAATATTGTAAAAAATATCGTTATTATACCGATAAATATCGGTATTCTCGTTATTTTTATGTATTCCGATAAACCGATAAAAAAAGCCGATAATATCGTTTCAAACGATAAGTTATCGTTTGGTTATCGTTTCAAACGATAGCTAAACCGATATTATCGTTTCATAGACAAACTCATATTGTTTGATATCGTTATCGTTTCATATCGTTATCGGTTCAAAATAATAACGATACGCAGACCCTTAGTTCCACCCTCATCAGAAAATCGAAAAAAGAAATATTATTACTAATTATTATCTTTTTTCTACCCTAACAAAATGACAATAATTAATTAAGACTTGTAGCAATTACTTAAATCAATTAAATGAAACTTTTGTTTTTACTTATAACAGCAAAAGTTTGATTTAAAAACATAAAAAATAACAATAAAAAATCTTAAAATTATAAAGATATAGCAACAAAATACCTTTTATTCAATTTTTCTTGACGGCTTGCAATACTTTCGGCTTCAGGAATATTTGACAACATATCTTGAGAAGCTTTTAATGAATCAATTTTTCTCAAACACTCGGTTGGAACGAATCCTTGGCTATCATCACTTTCAACTTTCCACCATTCACGATTTGAACTATTCAACAGTGTCAATATTTGCCCCTTTTCTACAGAAATCTCATGAGGATTTTTTTCATCATAGCTGTGTATAACTTCAACAACTTCTTTATTAGACAGATCACCAAACATAAATGGCTACATATAAATAATATTTTTTATTAAACTACCAAACATAAACAGATATTTAGTAAAATCAATATTAATAAATCAACAAATGTGAAATGGCTATAAATTTAAAGAGTTCTATCTTCATTTAATGAAGTGCCCCTCTCCATTCAAAGAGTTGCTATAATTCCAAACTGATTCTAATTTGTTTTTTATGGATTGCAGCTAAATTGAAAATTTAGAACTTTCTAAAATAGTTGTCTCAATTGGAGTTCTTGAGAAATATCATTAAGAACAAACTAGGCTCAGGTTTAAGAATAAACTTTTTTTTTGCATTTTTTGAATTGCAAAAAATTATACACCCTTTCAAATAATTACTTTTTTCACTTGTTTCTTGAGAGTACCCACCAAGAAATTATCAGAACTAACCTTGCATTTCTGGCTTTGTTCATTTAAAGTGCGAATAACAGAATTGTATGTTCAATATCTGCCATAAGAGCTTCGTGTTTCTTAAGCATAGCCTGTAAAACATTTTTAAAATTTGAGAATTACAATAAACTTTTTTTTAATACTATAACAAACAGATTTCAGGATAATATGAAAAGCTCTCATTAGTTTTTTCTTAGTTTTTAAAAAGCAGAAAGTAAAATAGAATCTTTCACAAAAAAAATATTCAAACTTTTTCTTTTAGATCTTGTATACAAATAAAGTCTTAGAATTCAATGAAATTAATTCACAGGTTACAAATAAAAATGAGTTCACAGGTTACAAATAAAAATAAGTACACAGGTTACAAATTTAAAAAAAGTATTGTGATAAATGATGCTTCATAAAATTATTTTAACTACTTAAAACTTGTTGCCAAAAAAAAAAAAAATCAAGTAAAAAAATTTTTACCTGAGCTGTATCTTCATCTTTCCCATATTCAGTATTACTAGCAAGTGGCTCTTTCTCTAGCATCCAAGACTCAGCATCATCAGCATCTGCAATGTACTGATGTGTCTCAATAGCATCAAATAACTCCTTCATACGCAGATCACTTCGAGACTGAAGCAAAAATTTTTAACTATTATAGCCATCATCTTAAAGAAATATAAAATTCTATTTCAAAATTATGCTAGCTTAAATATGCAGTGTAATTATGTTAGTTTAAATATGCGGTGTAATGTAATAAAATGTTAAAGGGAATTATAGAACCCAGAATATGAAATTAAAGAAACTGAAAACTTAATTTTTCTTAACAAATTTGTTGAAAAATAATTGAAAAAAGAAATTTTCATTGGCTTTTAAAATTTAACATTGCTTATGACTGGCTGATTTTACTTTTACATTTTTTTATTTTTTTGACAAACATAGAGAGTTCAAAACAGTTTACAAATGAGTTAATTGAACAATAATTTACAGGAATGGTGTATTTTATAAAAGAAATTTCAAAGAGAAATCTAAAAATGTTAAGCAAAAAGAAGTTATAGTATGTCTAATTGTACTTGAAAGTTTTTTAAATATCAATTAAAATCATATTGAAGACTTCAGGTCTCTGCTTCAGTTATTCTATTTTGCTTGAAAAAAAAATATGATAACTGAATACAATATAATTGAAAATATTTCATGCTTGTTGAACTTTTTAAAGCCTTACAAATTTTTGACATGAAATTTTTTTACCTTGAGGTCATTCCACAAATTACTCAAGTAACCAACTTTTGCTGCAATATCTTCAGAATTATTGTGATCTAGATAAATAGCTTATCATAAAAAATTTAAGTAAACTAACATATAAACAATCAGAGAATGAACATTTGATTTACTCAAAATTCACAATTTATTAAATAGGCCTTAATATGACAAAAATTTGCTTAGCTCTGAGAAAAATCTTTGATGTTTTCCATAATAAATGATATAGGGTTGGTTGTATAATTCATTTTTATACTCTGAGCCAGGGAGAAAGTAGCAAATTTAAAAAATAATCCCCCCTCTCCCCTAAAAAAAACCTTAATGAAAATAAAAATTCTTAAATATAATTTTAGCATCATTTTATTTTATCTTTAAAGATTTTTTTAAACTTTGTTAAAGTTCTTAACTAAAATGTTATTACCACTTTATCTTAATAAAAATAATTTTACAAACAATTTTGTTTATACTAATTGCTGCATGGAATATAATTAGCATATGCTACTATTATATTTTGTTTATGTGATCATATGAACAGATTTTATTATACAAACTTTATTACTTCAAATCATTGTTGTAAAGAAGTTCTTGAATATAAAACAGATTTTGGTATTGTTTTACAAATAGAGAGATAATATGATATATTCTTCCAGAGCAATTAAGGAACAAAGAAAATCTTGGGTATTATTAAGCAATTGTAGATTATGCGCAGTAGTTTATCAAATAAAGATGGACAATACAGTACAAATGTATCATTATTATCTCAGTACTGTAACTTGCTCTTATAATCTTATTACTGTTCAATTACCATGTGTAAATGCATCACATAATCTCTAACCTTTGGCACAAAGTACATTAAGAGCCTGATTTGGATTTTGAATTAAGAGCAGCAAAGTTTTCTAATCTATTTAAAAAGTGCTTTAGGTTACTTACTAAAATAGTAAATTTAATTTCTTTTAGATTTATCCACATCATGAAGCTGCAGTTACATCAGAAATTTTTTACTAAAGGAAATTAATTGAAAGTAGCTGGTAAATTAAGCCCAACAAAGGAGTTAATATCAGTTAACCAAATAGATATCTTGAAGGACATTTCTCTAAATTGACTACTTTTGGCTTTTTTTTACCATCACAAAAATTAAAATACATTTTAATCTCAGCTGTAATTGAATAATACTCTTTAAAGTAGGACATTTAGGCAAAAAAAAATTTTTTTTATAAGTGTTTTTTTTAAAAGACATTTAGGTGCTTGAAGCATTAATGGAAGCTCCAAATTTACATTGACTAAATTGGGATGTAACAGGAAAAAAAACATTTCTAGATAAAAAAAACTAACCTGTTTTAACTAATTCATTTCCTAATGTGCAAACTTCTGTAACATCTTTTTCATGAAGAGCAATTTCTGTCTGTAAAGAATTTCTATTTATATAAAAATGTAAAAACACTTGCCTTGGTTATAAGATTTACTAATATGTTCTAAAAATTACCACTAAAGCTTGATGTTTTTTCAGGAGATTCTGTGCACCAATTAAATCTTTTCCTAAAATATAAACTCTTAATTTTTAAATTATCAAATGAGAAAAAAAATTTTAAACAACAGCACTTTTGACTTAATTTGATGAAAAACTCCTTATTTGCTGTTATACAGCATGCAAAACTGTAATAGTTTTTAAATGACCTCAACCTTAAACTTCACTCTCAAGCAAAAAAGAAGGACCTTATTAATGTTAGAGTATTGAAATTCAAAATCTTTTTTTATTATACCTGTGTGCAAAGAAGAAACAATTGGTTCTTTTTCTTTAATCCAGCCTTCTTCATCCTCAATATCATGAAAGAGTTGATGAAGTTTTCTGGAATTCTCCAGTTCAGTTTTACGTTTACTAAGAGGGATTTCGAGATGATTATAGCGGTCAAAAAGGGCAACTTGCTTTAAATGTATTTCTTCAGCATTAAAGTGGCCATTGGCAACAAATTGGGCAGCACTCTCTTTTATAGCTTGAAGTGGCTCCTATTGAAATTAACTTTAAAAATAGAGAAAGAATTGTAACAAGCTGATCTTTAAATCAAATTTGAAATTGAACAATTACAAAAGGTTTACAAATTCTGGATTTTTAAAATTTTTTAAAATTTCCTTTCAAAATAACCTTGTGAGAAAGAACATCAACTTCAAGCATATTTAACTTCTTCTGAAGATTCTTTACATTCATCAAGTTCTAAGAATGATAAGAAGTAATAAAATCCACAAGAGTTAATCAACCTAAATAAATGTCATTGTAAATCAAGCAAAATTGTAATAGAGCTAATTTTTTTAGCAAATGTAAAAATGTAATATATATAGGCCTGTGTTACTGTGATTGAAAAAAAGTAATTATTACACAGATAAAAAGTTTGACACTTTAAATTTCAGATAATTTGAATCATATTTAATAAATAATCCTAATATCACTATGCCACTAAAGTAATACATTTTATATTGAAGTGCAGTGAGATATTAACAAATCCAACAAAATGTTGAACAACTAACTGATTTACTTAGTTTTAAGACCTTTGAATCTTTAATTTTTAACTTTTTTTACTTCACTTCATTTTTTCTTTTTTTTAAGATAAACTTTTGCAAGCTTAGTTTTTTTTAAGGAAGAAAAAAATAAATAAAAAAAATTAGAATGTACCAGGTTTATACAAAGGCTATGTTTTGTTTGATGATTTGCTAATAATACTGAAAAACAATCATTTAAAAAAAAAGGCAATAGCTTAAGGATCATTTCACATAATAGTGATCATGATATCTTTACTTTATATAAAGAAAACATCTAGGAATAACCAATGAACATAATTTTTGGTCCTAATATACCTATAATTGGGTATTAACTGGAATTATGTTTCAACATTTTTTTGCTCAGCCTGTTAGGATACAACAAAAAAACGAGCAAGGGATCCAAGAGGAGTCGGTGAGAATTTATAAAAATTTATAATGTAATAAAATAATGTAATGCTTACAATTTAATAAAACTTATAATGCCTAATCAAAATAGAGCAGGTTTTGGTTAAAAAAATGTTTACTCAAAGGGTTTAAGAATGGAAATAGTTTTTTTTCATTTAAGATTTTCACAATCTAACAGTTTTTTTGAACTGAAATGACAGCCCATTACTTTCTGCCAGGTTCAATTGTACTTAAAGCAGATAATTACTTATAGGATTATTCATTTATGTCAGTATAACACGCAGAAAAATTTTTATGATTTAATCCAGAGGTTCCACAACTGTGAATGTTTTTAAAGCTATTAACAGAAAGGCTTTCATGTTAATAGATTTAAAAACATTCATAGTTGTGGAACCTCTGGATTAAATCATAAAAAACAAAAAGAAAAAAAAAGTATTTGAGCTTATCTCCAACAAGCACCTCTATATATACTCTTGATAACCTTATTCTTGCACCAATTTATGAGAGTAATAAACTCTCTTTAACTTGCTCCTCTGACTAGCTGACAGCATATTTAGTGAGAGACAATCCAAAGTTAGAAGGTTGCAGATTTTTACACTAAGCAAAACTCAAAAGTAGTTGAATTTTAGTGCCACAGCATCACATATAAAAATTTTATAAGGCAACAGTAGGTTACAAGGGGAAAGAGGGACAGAGACTCTCTGAATTGGTGAGCACTATAAATAGTGATTAACTGTAAGTTGTTTAGATGAGACTTAAAAAAAAAGACCTCATTTTTATACAAAGTCAACTTATACACTAAGCGAAGATTTTTTTTTTAAATCAATAATAATTATAATTCAATCAAAGCTTCAAAAGAAAAGATATATATATTTAATTTACTTATGCAGTCTAGTTGACTTACCAGTATAATTGGTGTGTGAACAGGACATAATACAAAGGATAAAGTTTGACAATTTTGATATCATTAACAAATTCATTTGTAAAAGGCAGGGGATTCTCTAAAACATGGCAACTTTAGTAAATATTATCAGAAATTATCAATTAATATCAGAAATAGTAATAGTATAGGATAGTTTCTGACTTGAACTTAAATGCTTCTTCCATGCAATCAGAGGAAGAGTATATGGATTAACTATTTAAAGCTTTCTGAAATTCTCTCATTTTCTTTTTAAAGGTAATAATAACAACATTTCTAAAAAATATGACTTTTTACAGAAAACAAGGAGTGCACAACTTTGATTCACTCTCATAATGATAGTTCATCCCAATATTATCTTTGAATGCATTTGTGGAATTAGTGGCATTTTAGTAGTGTCATTTGATAAAACTTTTTCTTTTTTACAAATTAAAAATTTCACAGTTGGAAAAATTTAAAACTAAAAGGTTTTTTGAATGAAAAAAGGGAGAACCATGTTTTTTAAACTTAGTTAAGTAAAGGATGATTAAGCTTTATAAATTGTATCTCCTTTCTTATTCAACTGTTTTAAATTTCTCTTGCACAATGCCCAAAAACACTCTATTGGTTTTGGTTAGGTACAGCTTTTGCATTTCTCTTCTTGGTGACATAACCAAACAATTTAAAGATAATGGGAGCTAGTCATTTATAGCAAGAAAAGAAACTAAAAACCTTGCCTCAGTTTGTTTAAATGGAATTTGATGCTTCTTAAAACTCTTTGGGGTAATCATAAGATCAAATAAGACATAAGGTTCAAAAACTTACCACCCTGTGTGATCATCTGACATACCAATCATTTAGCATTGAAATTCAACTTACTTTTTGTTTTAAGTTCAATATCAACCTCACAATCATTGACAGTATTGTAGTACTCTTTAGTTGGTGCCTGATCAAATGGTCAGTAAATTTCATCATTCATAATAAAGAACTTTTATCCACAAGATGCAACAGAATGTTTATACAAACCTCTAAGTGACCTTTCAGCCTATTTTCTTGAACTTTTATATATTTTGGACTAAAAAGCCTTCTCATTGAATTTCTTTTTTGCTTTCACAAAGCCAGCTTTTGAAATTTTGAATTTACAGGCTGTTAAATATTCACTACTGTTTGCTTTGCAAATATAATAGTTCTTTACCAGTTAATACAGATGGTTGTGGGCCTGAATTCTCTAAGCACTCAACATTTCCAAAATCAAGATGTTTTAATACTTATTGTGTTGTTCTTAATAAATCAGTAGAAAATGGTGATTAAAAAAGTTATTTAGTGGTTTAACACAAGAGTACTTAAACAACACAAGCTATTTGAACATCACAATTAAAACTTGAACATGCTTTAGGGAATTTTTGTGGATTCAGTTGGCTTCTTTGAAAAAAATGAACTAGAAAAATAAAAAAACTTTACCTTTCCAAGTTCATCAGATGCTAAATGCATTTCTGTTTCCCCCAACCACATCTCAAAATCTTCAATGCTTCTAACAAATTGCTGCTCTAAATTTGCTTCAGAAAGACGCTGACCTAAAATGAAACAGCTTTTAAGCTATCAAATATGCTGATATCACAATGTATATATACAAATTTTGTTTTAAAGAAAATTAGAATTGAAAAAATATAGGAGTGAGAGAGAAAAAGACATGTAGAAGAGGGTGCATCTTATGAAAAGTTTACAATTGTTAATTACCGTTTTGTTTGTTTAAAAAAGTTACAAAAAATTTTTTTAACATAATTAAACCCTTTATACTTACTAAATAATAGTCTGTAAGAAATAAGTGATAAAAAAATATAAAACTGTGATAAAAAATTAAAACCTTTTTCTTCTGCTTTTAGTTTAACTTCATCCCATGAATTTTCAACATCATTAATCATTGTTAAAATATCCACTTTGGCATAATGGCCACTATCAATCAGTTCATGGCCCCTTTCTTTCACACTATCAATTCTAGACTTGTTTGAGTTGAGTTCCAATAAAAATGCTTGATGCTTTTGAATCTTCCCTTGCAAATTGATTGGATCCTAACAGAAAATCATTTTTTATTACTAATTTCATTTTTTGTTAATACATTTTAACATTTAAAAAAATTACTTTAAAAATAACTAACTTTATGCAATCACAATCAATTAGTGATTGAACCGAACAGGATTAAAGAAAAAACTGGGAAACAGAAAGAAATTAACCTTAAAACAGGAAACCTGTTTGAAACTGGGAATAATAAAATAATATGTTTTTACAATAACTTTAAAGTGGTTAAGGTAGCTTTGATATATTTTAACAATTCTGATTAGAGTAAAATATTCTTAAACCCTTTACTAGGTTTACTAGGTCAGTTGATTACTCTACATCCTAGAATTCTTCTACATTATTTGTAAATTATGTTAATTTTTGTTTCAAAAGTGATAAATAGCATTTAAATGCAAGAACACGCATTTGCTTTAGTAACTTTGGAAACTGCTTCTTATCTGCTCATTACAAAAAGATGTCTGTTCATAAAACTTTCTCAAGCAATTTTAGGATGCTGTCTTAGCAGTTTTGAAAAAACAGGCATCAAGTTGCTATAAAATACTGCTAGTGCTGACAAGCACTAGCAAATAAATTTCTTAAGTTCAAGTTGCTGAGAGGCAGATATAAAATGTGAGCATTGTGTCCATCAAAAACTGATAAATCTCTTTCATCCAGGTTGATGAGAAGCAGACTTGAATAGTGTATTGCATGTTTGTGGGGCTATTTTTTAATGTAGATTCTTAAGGCTTGCAAATTTTTTTTTTTCTTTTTAGTACCAGTTTGAAATATGGCATATTCATATAATTTGTATATTTTTTGAACTTTTTGGATGTCACGTAAACTGACAAGCACTGTAACATCAAACAGCATTCTTAGAATAGTAACTTCTCAACAAACACAATGATTTAATTGATTTATCACTAAGTCAACAACACAACTTAGTGATGAACAAATCTACTGCTAAAAAAGTTCTCTGCTTCTACAGAAGTAGGTTTAATAAACAGCAATAGTCATTATCATTTCGGACTATCTTTAAAATCACATTAAAAAAAGTTAACTGCTAGCAAATCAAAAATAACATGATTAGTGTTTGGAGCCCCATACTTTATTTTTGTTGTTTTCACAGATTTCCTGTGTTTTTTGGTAAAGTTTGAAAAGTTTAGACTATTTTTCGGAAAACCAGTACTCAAACCCTACAATTTATAAATAATTTTAGTGATAACAGCCAAATTCTAGGACACAAAAATAAAACCACACAAAATTTTTTTTTTTTTTTTAAATTTTTTAAATGGTATTATACTATGCAACTAGAAAATAAGCAAAAAAAAAAAAAGATACTAAAAATGATCATGACAATAACTAAAGACTTACACGAAAACATTCATCTTGTGCTATTTTTAATTTTTCTTGTAACCATATTTTTGTTTCCTCAGCCTCCCTTTCAAACTGATAAAACTGTGATGAATTCCCAAGTTTTGAACGACGAGCATTAGCAAGTTCCCATAACCTATTGCGCTTGTTAATGATCTAATTAATAAAATTATTCAAAATTACATAAATATATTAAAACTAAAATTCCAGAGATATATTAACATTAGTTGAAATTCCAGAGAATTTAACAAGATTAAACAAATAGTAAGCAAAACTCTTACTTGTTCTTGTTTGGTCTTGATTTCTTGAATAGCATTATGATTTTGCAATGCTAAGCGATCTGCAAACTCATTAATAGCCTTTAACAAACAAAAAAAAAAAACAACTTATGATATCCCACAAACAATTAATTTGCTACTATTGAAAATTTATTGCACACAGTTTTCTAAATTGCACTTAAAAAAAAAATCTCATATTTAAGAGAACCTCTATTTTTTCTTCTTGTGTCTGCAAGGCATTTTCAAATTCCTCTTGCTTCTTTTTCAACTTATCTGCACCATCAACAGAATCACTGTCTGGCTCTGAGCATAAAAAATTCTATAAAATAAAAAGATTATTCTCCAGTGATACAGTCTACTCCTAGGATACATAATGAATCCATAAAAACACACTCATACATTTTTATAGGTTTAAATAAATTTTAATTGCTCACTTCTTGCTTAATCATAATAGACTCCATTTGATCAGCATCTCTCATGAATAGTTGAAAATCCAGGCCTTGTTCATACTCTTTCTTTTTTTCTTCCCAAAATTCAAGAATCTTTTGATGTTCATTTTGTAATGTAGCAATCTCATTAGCAACATCTGCTTTACCATAATGCTCTTCTTCAATCATTTTTTTCCCAAGCGCAATTGTTTTCTCAAATCCATCCTCAGAAGCATCTATATAACCCTGAAAAAAAATCAATGTAATCTAGAAAAAAGAAATTAACTTTGAAGAGGTATTTATACAACCCTAGAAAATAAATTTACATAACTCTTAATAACAAGTTATGCAGCCCTGAAAAAATTAATACAAATAAATAAAAATATCAATATTCAAGCTCCAATGAAAAAATATTGAAATAAAACCATATGATATAGCACTTTTCAGTGACATAATTTCATCTTTTATGTTAATATCACATTTAACAAATGCAATTGACTAAAAAAATATGAAAAAATATTAAGCTTTGATAACCACCTGTTTTTTTAGCATTGTGCATGAGATGTATATGATAGCATCTTCTCAAAACAATAATCCTTTAAAATGTCTGGAGACTTCAAGAATTTTGTTTTTGAAAGAAATCAAAGAATTTAAATAGCATAATGAGTTGCCAATTATTGTTATTTAATATGGCTAATGGTTCGCAAATAAAAGTGTTGCTTACTTGAAATAAGCAAACCCTGAAATAATATAACTATGCTAAAACTTATGATTACTAAAATTTTGGAGAAGAAAAATGTCAATGTTCAACTACATTCATGCAATTTTAATAAGGCAAAATGCTTGAAAATTAATTTGCTCCCATTTTTTATTAGCTGTAATAGGGTATATGGAAAACTTCAAAAAAAAATCATGCAACATCAACAATGAGTCATCTATCACTGTGGCAACTTATCAATAGCAACTTATTTTGTTCATAGCTGAACATCACTCTATGAGTATCTCTTCTATAAGGCCCAACCTAACAACATCACATTATGCAAATAAATTTTTTTGTACCTTGACAAGTAATGGGCTAATTTTGATGCAAAAGCTGATCAATCAAGCATTCCTAAATATGCCTGATCCAAGAGTTAATCTGAAAAGAATGGTCTATTAGAAGGGTTGGTGAGCAAAAAATCTTAAACAACTTCACAATAAGATAAAACTGTGGCTCCAAAAAAATTTGATTTTGACCTTGTAAAACAACCTTTTAAGACAATATGTCCTCAAGTTAGAAAAAGCAGAAGAAATGACCTCATTGAAAAGATAGAGATTTTAATATAATAAAGAAAAAATTCCAAATCTTTTTAAAATATTTTTAAGAAAATAAGTAAAGCTCTATAGCGAGTAGATTCTATTTTTGATAACATTTTGTTTCTTTCATTTATTGGCGTATTTGAATTTTTTTAAAAAACTTAAAATGAAAATTAAAAATGAAAAGTAAAAAGAGATTTAAGTGTTTCTGTTAAAGTTATTTGTAGTAGAATTAAAGAAAGAAACCTAAAAAATTTCTTTAAAATAAAAAAACATAACTAATAAAAAGGAACATCAAGACAATCTGCCTATATTGCTTAAGAAAAAAGTAATATGGGCAGACAAAAGTAAACTGAGGATTAAAAATTTAAAGAAAAGATAGCATGATTTAAAAAATCAAAATGGCTGGTCACCAACAGTGAAGTGTAGCAGAGGTTCAGTAAAAGTTTGTGGCTGCTTTTCATGAAAATGGGTTGGTAAATTTGTTAAGATTGATGAAAAGATGATTACGGAAGCATACGTTAAAATTTTAACAGAGGATCTTAAGCCATCTGCAAGAAAACACAAATATATATTTAAAAGATGACTCAAAATATAATCCAAAGTTGCCAAAAACTATTTTAAAGAGAAAAAAAGGAAATATTTGATTGGGCCAATCATCAGATTTAAACACCTTTGGGGAATTCTAGAAGAAAAAGTAGAATTCCAAAATCATACAACTTTTCGGAGTAATCTACTTGGGACTCAATACTGAATAAAACTATGCACATTAAGTTGACAGTATACCAGCCAGACATCACCGGTAATCACAAACATAGGTGGACACAACAGAAAAAGTTTACTTAAATTATAGTAACTTTATGCTTGTTTACTTTTCATTGTAAAACGAATTTCTCACTTTTATAGAATAGTAGTTTAAATATATCAAAAAAAGTAATGCTTAAAAATGTAATTAACCCTTAGTTGACCAAGGTATTTAAAAGTTACTTGTCTTTTATTGAACAATAGCTCTCTTCAGTAACACTTATTTTAAACCAATATTAAATGTAGTATTTGACATATTTGTAACCAAAACATGAAAGCAAAATAATTTTTTTTTTAGTAACACATAAGTTTTACTCAATACTTTAAAGTATCAACAGTCAAATAATAGTTAGGGTGTATACATTAATATAAAATATATAATTAGAATGTTGAATACATTAATATAAAATTTTAAGTTTCTGTTTAAAAACATGAAAAATATTTAAAGAAATAAAAAGTTGATTATCAAGTTTGTTTACTTTCCAGTGCAGGGCCGCCGAGAGCCTTCAAGCCGCCTGGGACAAAGCCTTTTTTGGCACCCTTATAGATTTTGCTTCATATATATACTTAGCATAGAAGCAAAAAAATACATTATGCCTTTGTAGCTTCTTTAACTTTATTTCATTTTTTGCTAACTAACCACAGCATAAACAATCCCTAATTTAATTAAAATTTTGGAGCTTTTTTCTAGGCAAAATTATAAATTACTTCATCATATGACAATGATTTCGCGAGATCATTTTCAATCAACAACATCATAAGATTTGAAAGTCACTCTTGTCCCATGGTGGCTCTGAAGTGGTTTTTTATAATCTTAAGATGCCATAATTGTAATGTATACATTTCAATTATGGTATTTTAAGATTAAAAAAACTATTTTTATTTTACTTCGGCATCTGGCGCCCCATCGACATCTGCCACCCTGGACAAACTGTCCCTTTGGCCCCCCCCCTCTCGGTAGCCCTGTTCCAGTGTAACATATTTTTCCATTGTGATTATACTGGTTTTAAAAGTTTAAAAGATGATGTCAAGGTGTATTTTCAATTAAATATATGAAATGGCAGATAATCACAAACATTACTTTATTTTACGAATTTGGGGAAAATATTTTGAAAAAATACTTATAATACTATATTGGTAGAAAGTATTTGTCTTAAATTCCTGGTTCAAATACAGGAAAATTGCTCATTAGAAAAGAACATTTACTTAAGAAAAAATTGACAAACAATAAATTATTACAAATAAACAGCTTTTTAAACCAATAAAGCTCTTCAACTGTTAGTGTTTTAGAAGAACATCCCCCCAGTAGCAATTGTTTAGATCAAATTAAAAGAATATTTATCAACCTTATGCTCATCATGCATCTCTTGCAAAGCTTTAGCACTTTCAACATCATTGCTTTTTTTATCTGCTGCAATCATCATCAACATATCACCAACGAATGATTGATAATCGCTAAATGAGGGTTTTATTGCATTAAAACAATTTAAATTAAGATTAATCAAAAAGGTATTAATTATTAAATAAAAGTATACAACATACCGTGATTCTGAGAGAAATCTTTGCAAACAAAAAGAATCTGCTAAGTTCGTCTTTCGAATATGAGCCTGAATCAAAAGTTAACATTTTTTGTAGCAAGGTGAATATCAAATACATTTAAAAGCATAAAAAGATAACATACACAAAGAAAAAGAATATTATAAAAAGAACCCCATAAAATTAGGTATAGAAGGCTTCAGTATTTTTAAAAAGTATTAGACTATAAACTTACCTTTTTTTGTAAATTGCTCCAGTACAAAGATAGCTCGTTCTCTTTATCCATAACAGTTTTTTCTGAATCTGGATACTTTAGCTTTAAATTACTTGCTTCACTGTTCAAAATGGAAACCTATGTGAATGCAAAAAAAAGACACCTATATGAATGCAAAAACAGACACCTAAGTGTAAATAAAAATTTAAATCCAAAAAAACAGTTGTTTTCTGGTCAGAATATGAAAAACATTTTTCATACTTTGACCAAATTCAAAGAGCTTACTTTCACCAACAGAGCATCAAGATCCCGTTCTAATGTCTCATGTTTTCTTTGCAAGGCAGTCACACTCTGTAAGTCATTCCCAATGTCTTGATTTGACAATATGTCATTTTTTTCACTCATCCAATTAAGACTTTCATCAACTTCTCTACATAATGAATATAATATATTGATAATGTTGTCACAAAAAACAAAAATGTTATGATACAGTTTAAAAGAAAATTAAATGCTTTTAAATGAATTAAAACTATAAACTTTTAGAGCTTTAGTATGTTAGTCTAGAATATTTTAGGATTCAGAAAAACAAAAGGTTTTACTTTTTTTTAAGTTGCATGTTTATTACACTTCAGCAATATACTAAATGCAAATTATTTATTATCTAATACTAAAACATAAAATTATATAATAAAAACTGTTATATAGCTCTACCTGTAAAAATGATACAACTCAAAAAACACCAACAATTTCTTAATTTTTTCCTGAACATGTTCCATTAGAGTAGACCATGCTGAATTAAGTTTCTATAAAATGCAATTTTAAAAAAAGAATGTAAATTCAGAATAGTTGATTTTAAAATATTTTTTTGAAATTTCTTTTATTAAAAGAAAGAATTTAAAAAAATAAATAATACTCACATCACATTTTGCATTTATTTCTTCTCGGTCAGGGTGCATTTCCTCATTAAGTCTCTTACACACTACATTTGCTTCTGTAATTCGCACTTCATTTGCTAATAAATCCTGAAATTTAACAAACACTTTTTGTTTCATCTCTCAGCAATTTATGAAGTCTCCAATAAAATATCCAATAAGAAATAGTTTCCAATAAAAAGTTTTTTCAAGTTTCCAATAAAAATAATAAAATTTCTAAATCAGGAGTAAAAACAAAACAAAAAACTTTTTTTACAAACTGAAATCAAAATTATTTAACACACTGAAATTGCACTTTCAATTGCAATTCCATAAAATTTTTTATAAATAAAAGAAATATTTATGTCATGATGTAAATAGAAAGATTATAGAAGGGTGTATAGAAAACAGATTCTTGGAAACACAATATTACACTGTACATGAAATCTAGCTAATCAATAAAAGTTGTTTGAGTTACAACTTTACTTCATAATAATTTAGTGCTCACAAATTTACCAATTTTTTAACTACAACACTGTTTATAAAGTGGTGTTCACAGAAATAGCACACCTAAGATTTTCTTTATTAGTATTTCCTTCTTTATTAGGGAAACAAAAAAATAATTCCATTTATTAGCTATAAATGAAGTATAACTAGAAATATTGAAAAAGTTTACAAAATACAACAAGAAGTTGTGATCATAGATATAGCACATCAAAAAAAAAAAAACAGAGCTGTTAAAAACTCTACATCAAAATATTAAAACTGATATTAATATTTTGTTGAGTAGCCTTTATTCTTTATAACTGCAGCACATCTTGATGGCATACTGTTAACAAGCCTTTGACATTATTTGAAAATAGTGGGATTCCAGACTTTTTGAATTTCACCTAAAACTCATTAAAATTAGGGGTTTGTTTATCTTGTAAAGCCATCCCAATATTGTACCATAAGTTCTCAATCAAATCCAGATCAGGAACTGGGGTGGCCATTCTAGAACATTAATTTTATTTTCCTTAAGCCAAGATTTTCCAGAGCTTGCAGTATGCTTTAGGTGTTTTGTTACGTCTTAAAATCCAATTAACAGGTAGGTTATCATCAATATGCAGTTCGATTGCATTTTGTAATATATCTATATATTTGTATTGACCCATAATTCCATTAATTTTGACCAGGGGACTGATACCATGCCAGGACATAGATCCCCAAACCTTGTCCCAAAATTTTATTGAAAAACTCCAATTTTTAACAATAAATGGGATTCTCCACTAGTATGTGCTATTTGATTAAGCCACATAACAAAAATTGACAATAAGTTTTTATTGTCACATTATTGGTATTACATCCAATTATACAAGTTCCAACTTGTAAATTATCATAAGAAATACCATTAAAATTAAATATGTAGAAATACACTATAAAATGCAATTAAAAGAAAATATTATTGGGTGTGTAATTTCTTTGATCATCACTATATATCTATCTAGATCTTGTCATTAGAAGTTATATTGTTTATTGAACAATGCCTCAATCTCTTTCTGAGCATCTATCAAAGAATTTTAAAGTTTTAAAAGTGGTCCATTAAATATCAGGTCTAATTTTTTCTTTAAAATTCAATATGAATTTTTGGAAGAGTTTTATTTGAGTTTTTATTTGAAAAAAGATTATATAAAGGGAAACTTTAATATAAAAGTATTTGATTGGTATCAGCACTGATTAATACACATTTTGATAAAATTTAAAAAATGATTTCAAAAGTAATCTTTATTGTAAGTTATATTTATGGCTACAAAACTATTACAAAAATTTAAATACAAAAGACGTATGCTGCTGTATTTGTCAAATACAGCCAGCCAAATATTCTTTACTTGTTGTATGAAAAATAGTTAATGAATCTTTAAAATTACTTATATCATTCTATTTTCATTATAGTTTTTTTTCACTAAAAGCTTACTTTATGAAAGTCATCAAATTTCTTCTGTAGCACCTGGACATGTTCTAAATCCCTAATGGGTTCTTCTTCAGCAACAACAGATTCCTAATTTAAATAAATAATAGTATATATTATAAGTATCATTATTATAAAAAGTAATTTTACATACATGCATGCATACATACATGCATACATACATACATACATACACACATACATACATACATACATACATACATACATACATACATACATACATACATACATACATACATACATACATACATACATACATACATACATACATACATACATACATACAGCATACTATATAGTGCATGCATGAATAAAGAAAAAATAACTTTGAAATGCATTAATGTTTATAAGAGCATTTTGATTTTGCAATAGGGTGGTCCTTATTTTTGAAGTTCCAAAATTTTATTATCTAAACCCTACACTGTGATCCAATATATGTATAGAAAGAATTCAGTTCAAATATGGGAGAATTAGGACAAAATTTAAAGGTAGTTTAACAATCTTAAAAATGTTCAGTAAGATGCATGTAAAAATCCTGACTCATTATTGATGTAAAATGTTAATATTAAGTGGCACCTTGTGCCCACATTAATTACTATTTATTATAAATTCTTTTGCCAGTTTTTTGATCTCAAACTGTCTCAGTAACTCGAAAACTACACTGATCATGAAACAGGATCTGCTACAGCCAAGAAGATAGATTAACATGTAAGATAACTCCTGGAAAATTTAATTATCCTCAGCCTCTTTAGACAAAAAATGATGCATGACATTACGAATACAACTATAATGGCAAAGGCAAAACAAAAAACACTTGTAGATTGCCAGATGGATTTCTATTGGAAGATCCAGAATCATGGAATAGTAGGGTGACTACAAGGTTGCACAAACAATAGTCAAAACCCAGGAAGTCACAAATGATCACACAGAGCGAGGTATTGTTTTGATATAAGAAACTGGACACTTTGGGTAATTCAAGAATGAAGAATAATTGTAATATAGTTTGCAAATAATTGATGAAAATTAAACAGCCTTTCCAGATGCCAAGAAATGTACTAATGAATTATTTCAGTGTTGGCTAATATTTAGAAACTTCATTTTGCATGAGCTACCTCAATATATATATATATATATATATATATATATATATATATATATATATATATATATATATATATATATATATATATATATATATATATATATGTATATATATTTGCTTAAATTTTTTCTAGTGTGTTTTCTACTTAACAGGAACAACCTCTAGGGTTCAGACCAACAAAAACTTTAAAAGGTTATTTTTTGCTGAAATAGGAACCACCTTATTCTGTAACCAAATTTTGGATGTATAATTAAATGGATTTAGAGGGTATTTATAAAAATTTTATTTTTAAAATGACTGCCATTTTAATTGGAAAATTTGGCCAAAATTAATAAACTTAGTAACAGTATATACTTAAAACTGTAATGTAACTAATAAATGTACCAAATTTCATCAAAATATGATATGATAGTCTTTAAAGTTATTTTTTTACTCCAGTTTTAAGTGAAAGACTATAACAGAGTACTATAATATTACCTTTCCTGCAATCCAATACAAGATTTCTTCTATTTTAAGTAAAAAATTTACTCTTGACTGTGTGCAAAGAAGCATGTAAGATTTTTCTTGAGACTGTTGAAGCAACATTGACCATAACAACTTTAACTCTTCAATACGTTTCTAAAAAAGTTAGTCTGATAAATAATCACATGCAATACTTGTATACTTTAAAAATAAAATAATTGATAATTTAAACTGCTTTTAAATTATTTACCAGAACAAAATCAGAAGCATAATGATTTTTGTTGACCATTATCATTCCACTGTTTTCAATGCTGTCAATCATAAAGGAATGGGCTTTTATTTCTGCTTCAAATGTTGTGTGCTTCTGTATTTTAACCTTGGTAACCAAATAATAAATAACATTAGTTTTAATTAACAAGACTATTACTTCAAATATGTGCTTTTAACTTAAAAAGTAGTTTAAATTAAAATTGCATATTTTAAGTAGCATCCAGCTTTAAATATAGACACAAGTTACAGTAACTAATGGAATACAAAAATTATAGGTATGTAGAATATAAACTAAAAAGTTTTAAAAACTGAAATCTATATGTAAATTAACTTTAGATATTTTCAGTTGGACATCTTTTGACTAAACTTAAGGTAATAGGTTGTTATCAAAATATATTTTTCTTTCAAAGGATACACATATGGCTCCAAATTCTCTTTTTTGATGAGAATTTTCCTTGTATATAATTTGATATATAATACTGATGATTAACACACAAAAAAAGTTTTTAAAAATAATCATAACAAAAAAAATTGCTTATACTTGTTGAAAATGAGATGAAATAATGTAAATGAAAAAAAATTAATGTCAGTGTTAAAAAAGTATAGACAAATAAATGGCTCAATATGTTAAAAATTTGTGATTGCTTTTTTGATCTGCAGGAAACCCAAAATATTTCCCTCCCATAAACATACTTATGCTATAACTTCGATGACTAATTCAATATTTAGACTATAGCTCAAACCTGAAGATTTGTTGGTTCCTTAAAACTTTGATCAGAAGCAACTTTCATCTTCTCTTCAATCCAGATTTCAACTTCATCGCCATCTCTTTTAAATTGACAGAGAACTTTTGCATCTTCTAAGCGTTTTTTTCGCTCTTTTGTGGCTAGTTTAAAGTCAGCATATCTACGAAGAACCTGCTCTCGACGATTTTGAATATCCTCAACTGTTTCAAGAAGCTTTATTTCTTGTTTTTGACTTTGCTGTTTAGAAAACTCAATTCCTTTTTCAATATCCATCATAGTCCTTGTTACTATTTAAATCAATTATTTTAATCGAAGATTTTAGCTACTTTACACACTGTATTTTATATAAATGTTTTTTTTTTTTTACTTATATTAAAAATTAATAACGCTAAAATCAGAATTTCAGTAACGCCTGAAGAGAATAACACAAATTTGTTAGAAATAAATAATTTGCCGGCAACTTTTTTTTTATTTATTTCTCTCCTCCTCCTTACTTTTTTATCCCACCATCAACCCACTAAATCTTTTTTCTCCACTTTCATGTTCACTTTACCGTTAACAACTCGAAATAATTTTGTTTTTGTTTACTTCATACGATTTGGAAATTTACGATAAGACAAAATCAAACGCGCGAAAATTCGTGGTCTAAATTCCTACTAAATATTTGCTTAAGTCCTTAGTTTTTTAGAATTTTATTGTATTTGCAATAAACTATTTAGAAATTCTTATAATTAAAGAAGCTTTTTCATATTAAAAATTTTTTAAAAATTTCATGATCGGAAAAAATCATAATTTGGTAATATTATGGTTAAGAACTTATCAGTGTAAAAGTAAGCTAATTATGTAAATAAACATATAGTTAGTAAACAGATACATGTGATTTGGACACAATTGTATGTGCCTTTAGATAACTTCAGTAAATATATAACTATTTTAAAAAATGGCTGCTTCTGGGTTGTTGCAACAGGAAGAGGAAGATGTAGATGATGGGGGACCAATTCTTGTTAGTAAGTTAGAGCAGCACGGAATAAGTGCAAGTGATATTAAAAAACTATCAGAAGCTGGCTTCTATACTGTTGAATCTTTGGCTTATACCCCAAAAAAGACTTTGCTTGCAGTAAAAGGAATCAGTGAAGCTAAAGCTGATAAAATTTTAAGTGAAGTTATAAAACTTGTACCAATGGGTTTTACAACAGCTACAGAATTCCATCAAAAACGCTCTGAAATAATTCAGATATCTAGTGGTTCTAAAGAACTAGACAAACTGCTACAAGGTGGCATTGAAACTGGTTCAATCACAGAGATATTTGGAGAGTTCAGAACTGGAAAAACACAGCTTTGTCACCAACTATGTGTCACTTGTCAGCTACCTGTTGACTGTGGTGGAGCTGAAGGTACTCAAAATTATGTTTTTATTTCATGTATTAGGTTTCATATCATCAAACATGACAATCTTCAATGCAATTTAATTTTACTAAAATATTTAAAACCTGTACACAAAAAAAGCTGCAATTTTGTTAAAAAAGATTTCTGCCATTATATGACAGTTGTTTTTTTATGTCTAAGTTTTTTAGTACACATTTATATTTATGTCAAAAAGTTATCTTTTCTGAAGTGTTATTTAGGAGATTGATTTTGTCATATAATAGTTTTTTAATTTTTTCATGTTCATATCCTATATTTTCTTTTATAGAAGCTTTATGGTGCACATTGTTATTTTTCATGAAACTATTGGTACATGATTTGTTTCTCAAATTCTCTAGTATCCTTAAGATAGCTTTGTATCTCTTCTATATATTTTCTTGTCTCAACCTAAAGGCTTTTTTTTTCATCTAGTATATAACCTTTGGCTTTCAAAGTTAAATAAGGCAACCTACTGATTAAGTAGCAGTTTTTAAGGAGGTGAATGTTTTGTAAAATTTAATTTCCTGAAGATTTTCATAGACATGAAATGAAACTTAATCTATATATAAAACTACAATTTATATGTAAAAATTTAAAAGTTCTGATTTTAGGAAAAGCAATGTATGTTGATACTGAAGGTACTTTTAGGCCTGAACGTTGTTTGGCCATTGCTGAACGCTATGGATTAAATGGACAAGAAGTTCTTGACAATGTTGCATATGCAAGAGCATACAATTCAGATCATCAAACTCAACTTCTTATTCATGCTTCTGCCATGATGTCAGAAGCTCGATATGCTCTTCTTGTTGTTGATAGTGCAACAGCCTTATACCGTACAGACTATTCTGGACGTGGAGAGCTATCTGCTAGACAAATGCACCTTGCAAGATTTTTGCGTACTTTGCTAAGACTTGCAGATGAGTTTGGTGTTGCAGTAGTTATAACAAATCAAGTTGTTGCACAAGTTGATGGTGCATCAATGTTTCAAACTGACCCTAAAAAGCCTATTGGTGGAAATATAATGGCACATGCATCTACTACTAGACTTTCTTTAAGAAAAGGTAGAGGGGAGACAAGAATATGTAAAATATATGATTCACCTTGTTTACCTGAGTCAGAAGCAATGTTTACAATAAATCCTGATGGGATTGGTGATAGCAAAGACTAATGTTTACAACATTTTTTAACTGATATTCAGCTCAATTGTATTTCCAATCTTAAAGACATATTTTTCAAGTTTTTAACACATTTTTTTTATTAAAATAGGGTGCTGTTCGGAGTCTTTGTTATTCATATGCTTATAATTTTTTTTTTCCTTCTTAAAGAAATGCTAATGAATAATTTTTGGTTCTAAAATTTTCAAAAGTTTCCATACTACTTATTTGAATTTTCAACAAAAGTATTTGAATTCTATATACTTAAATATTTGGTATCAAAATGTAAATGTAAAGCTTATTGTCTTATTCTTTAAAATTTGCTATATCTAAGCCAGAGAGAGCATCAATTTATGGTTTGATATAAAGATTGATATCCTTATGCAAATAATTAATTTTATTTTTGCTTCACATAAATTTGATACAATTAATGACTAATGTGCTTCAGAGCATATTTTTTACATCTTGAAAGTGTAATTCAATTGCATACTAAATCACATAATAAAGATTGTACAATTTGTCTTAAAATGGTTAATACTACAATTTATCCATACATAAATTTAACTACATAATTTTAACTACATAAATTTATATTTTTTGATCTACTAAAATATTCACAAAGTTATTTCAAAAATTAAGGTTTAAATAAAACGTTCTGATTGTTTAGGAATTGAAAGATAAAGCTACTTTATAGTCATTTGATTTATAGTTATTTCATTTTCTCATTTAGTCATGATTACATTTGTTAGTTATGAGTCAAAATTGTTAATAGCTCTCAGTATTTTAATTCATATATTCATATTTTGGCTACACTTCTTTTCAATTGGTATTACATTTCTTATATATATATTTAAAAAATTGAAAGATGTGTTTATTTTTTAATTGATAGGTTTCCATTTTCAGCTAGTTTGTTGTTTTTCAAAAGAAATTTTGATTGTAATTCTACTACACTCTATGTAAAGGTATTTTAAAACTTAATAATTTTTTGATTCTATTTGTTTCAATGTATGCACTTGCACACAGTTTTTTATATGTGCAAAAGTTCTTTAACATTTGGCCAAAAGATTTTTTTTATTAATCAACTTTTATAAATGCAATATAGATATATAAATCTCTTTAAAAATTAGTATTGCACAGTAGCATTAAACTTGATTATAATCTTTTTTATAAGCTGTGATTTTTTCCAAAACAAATAAAACTGGGGTGTAATCTTTTTCCCCTAAGGAAAAACTGGAGTGTAATCTTTTTCCCCTAAGTCACCTTAAGCTTGAGATTATCCTTTACTTTATCAAAATGCTTTTGCATTAAGGTTTCTGAATTAATACCTTGAATTTAATGGAAGATTTTGGCTAAAGTGTGACATGGAAGGCCAAATTGCCAACCTAGCTGATCTGAAAGCACCGCCTATATGGGGTAACAGTGTACACATCTGTGGATCCTATGATGCAAATTTTAAAATCATTTAATTACATCAATGGAAGAAAAAAGTTGCATTTGAATTTTCACTCAGCATAAAATTACCTTAAATATTTTAAAACAGGAAAGTGGCTTTAAAATCTGAACTACTCTTAGGAATTCATTGAATTTTTGTGGCTATGCAGTCATTAATCACGCCAAGCTCTGGATAAAAGCTAAGTATTAACCTTACAATATTTCTAATTTATTGCATGTGTAAGTTAAATTTTTTCGTTTTTTGCCTTGTTTGTTGCAGAATTTTTCTTACCAGTGCTATGTACAAAAGCCAGTGTAATGATGAAGATTCCATCTAAACTCTGTAGGGTTATGCCTACAAATTTTACTAAATTCGTATTTAATCTACTGTTATGATTTTTATTTTACAGACCGAACTGGAACTGTTGAAAACCTACACTTTTTCCAAAATTAATTTTTTTTCTTCTTCTAAGTACAATTTCAAATTTATTTCATTATTGTTCTACTTGAAAGAAATTTGTTTTTATGAAATCCCTAATGTCAAATGATTTTTTGTACCTTCCCTACTGGTATAAATGATTTTTTCTATTATTACAATTTAAACATAGTATATAGTGTGGGCTTTTCAATTACAAGGATACAGTTTATTTGAAGTGAACATTTCTTACTTGAAATTGTGTACTTGAGATTAACAAGTTTTGTTGTCAACTTTGAAATTATGCTCATGCAGCATTTGTTGTTTTGCTATATAATTTTGAAAAAGAAAAATGAAGATTTTAGGATTTGTAAAAATTTTAAAGGAGAGCGAAACTCTTAATTTTCATCTCTTTGTACCAAGTTTTTCCAGTGAAATTACTAAGGGAAGAATAATTCTTTATTTCTGTTTTATTTTTGCAATTTCTATATTGCCACATCTGGAGATAGGCAAAAGTTTGTATAAAAATATTGACTTATCACTCGATTATATAGTTCCAATTTTCTGCTTTATAGCTATATTTTTTGCGACATTTTTGACCTTTAAATAATGACCCACCCTAAAATTTAGTTTTAGATTGGATTAATTTTATTCATATTAATATGATTTTCTGTCTTTGATGAATCTAATTCTCTATTCTCTATTTACAGGTGTAAGACCTATTGACTACCCAAAATGCTCAACCAAGCTATTTCAATACATACTCTGCATGAAAAAAGCTGTATGCCAACTGACTGCATTTCAAGCTGAATGAATTTACCATCTGTATCACACAAATCTTGATGTTTGTAACTCTAGAGTCCCTCAAGGGATTTGTGATACATGCCAGATTTCTTTAAGAAGAAAAGAAGATGCCACTGTATTGGTATTAGTGGTAATTCCTTAGGGGATAAAGCTGTCAACTCACCACCTCCAAGAAGACTGCTCACTGAAAGACACCAGTGTAAAAAAACAAATTCTTGTGGTAGTCTTTCAAGGTTTACCAGAAAATTTCAGAACTGCCAAGGTTCTTTAAAAGATCAATCCTCCTCCAATCTTTTAAAAGATCATGTAACATCTTGGCAAAAGTCAAAGTGTCTGGCAATCATGTTCGCTAACCAATCTTTAATGTACCTAACAACACTTTGATTTTTGGCATCATTACACCAATTGAATTGGTGGGAAGTTTGAAGGAAATCATTGCAGAAAACAGCTCAACAATGTGGAACCACTACAAAAACTTGTTAAGACTGATTCTGTTGGCAAACTTTGATACCTTTTATGAGTTTAAATTTGGTTATGAAAGTTTTGGATTTGGTTTGGAGCTAAACTATGTAAACAAAATTAGGTCTATCCCAAATACAAACATTACAGTGAAACTGCTCACAGTGTTTTATCACTTCAAGGAATTAATTAGCCAAAGAAGATCACCACTGGGCCTCTATAGTAAACAGGCTATTGAAACTATCAGGGTTTAAAGGAAGATTGCTGAACACCAATTTTGAATTGAATAGTAATATTAGAAAAATTCATTATCTGTAATTCAGCATCTGTAAAAAAATTCTCTCCACCTCCACCCCTCCCACTCTCTTTTGTAATCAGTTTAGAATTTTATTTAACTTTTTTATATTTGTAAATAATTTTTGCTTTTTAAACAAACTTTGAAAAAACTCAAGAGTTTGACCATCTATTAGAAGTATCAAATTTATTTACTTCTATGAAGGCTTAAACGCCTCTTAATATAGTTGAAATAGCTTAAATTAGCTTGAGACAAAAAAAGACTCATTAGAGCAGCTTTTGACAATTATTTTCAATAGTAATATATAAGCTGAGAATATATAGGCTTTGATCAGTACTTTTGGTTTTGCCCATTACATAATAATTGTAATTGTAGTAAAAAAAATTTTTTTTACAAGACTTGTTAGGATATCATTAAAGAGTTCCTGTATTATCCTTACAATGGCACTCACACCAAGTTAGTATTTTTAATAGATAAGTTTCCAGCTGACAATTGCAAAAAAGGACAAAAATCTATCTTTAAAATCCAATACATCCAAAAATATTTAAGTGATCAGTCTGAAATTTTATCAACATTTTTATTTATTAGATGTATTGCCACCAAGTTTCATAGATTTCCAAACACTGGTTAATTTTAGGGTTGCTTTTATATGCCAATCAGAGGTGGTAAAATTTTACTGTACCCTTAAATTCAAATGCAATTTCTTTTTTTTGTGAATGTATTTAAACGATTTCAAAATTTTCATCATAGGTGCCTCAGGTGTATTCTGTATCACCTTATAAAGGTGGCACTCTCAGATCAGCCAGGTTGACAATATGGCCAAGTTATCCATGATAACAGTGAGGTAATTCTATCACTGCTAAGATTTTAAAAACTGAAAAGTTGCCATAGTAAAACTAAAAAAAGAGAATTATTACTATAGTTTAAATGTAGTTGCAATTACTTTTCACTGGTATTACTTGCCACAGCTATTGAACCAAGCTTAACAAACTATGATTTCATTTTTATTTAAATCTACTTTTAAATTGTCTTCAGACTATTTAAAAGTAAATTTAAATGTAAATGTAAATTAAAGAGTAATAAGGGAACAAAGTCTGCCTTTGCTCAAAATCTCCAATTTAACATTTAGTGCGCAATTATTTAGTGCAAATTATTTAGTGCATAATGGACTAAATTAGTTCATTAGCTCCTCTTAAGTATTACTCAACTTTAAGCAAAAATAATTTTGCTTCAGTTTTTAAATAAATTTGAAAATAAAAAAATAATTTTCTATGTTTGGTAAAAAATTTTCTTAAAAAGACTATACTTTTGAACTCTGTTCCACTTTCTTGATGTCATTTAAGCTGCCAGGTTGACTCCTGTTGTGAATCCATATAACAGCACATGCAGTTTGTTGACTCCTAGCATTTTTCTCAATTCTGTTGTTGTTTAATTTTTAAATTTTAAATTGGTGATACATCAATCATTCAAAAGTAAAAATTTTTCTTTAACTATCAATTATGCATAGCAAGAGATTTTGTTAACCTCACTTAAATTACAATGACAACTGTTTTGGTTATTTGAATTAACTCCTCTGGGACTTGATGGATTGCATTTTCTTAAATTTTGTTCTTAATGTCTAACAATGCAGGTTGCATATGCTAATATCTAGTAAAATACATGTAAGCAGATGTTAAATTCTTCAGCGTATTATCCTTAAAATTCAATACACATAACTTCTTAAAGGTCACCAAAGTTTACATCAAAGTGGTTTACATCATCTGACAAAAACGTTTTTTCATAACAAAACTGCTTGGTATTTCTGAAAAGATAATGATGGTTCAGAGAAAATTTTGGTAAATAAGGTGGATGTTTTGGTAATTTGTACTCTAATTAGTTTAATTTTGTCATTTTCAAAACTCCTGTGCAAACTTTTGGATTTTCTTAATGAGAATTTTTCATCAAGAGAGTGCAAGATTTGATTGTTGTTTATTTGTGATTCAGTCCACTGTTAATACTCCTTTTTCAATTTAGGATCACAGTGATTCTTCCAAGTCTCATTCATAGTTGAAGTAATGCATAAAATCAGTTTTGTTCTAAAATCAATTGATGCTACTGAAAAATTCACTTTCTGTTAAGCTTTTATCATTTGTTGTTTTCCTAAAATTTTTCATCTGCTGCAAATAAACAATGAATTTTTTTTTAGTTAATTCTAGCCATTTCTAAAATGTGTGAAAGCTCAAAAAAAACATTGGGTGCATATTTTTACTAACAGAGTATTTTGAGTAACAGATGAAAAAGAACTTTGAACAGATTTAAAGTAGTAATTTTAGCTTGCCACTTACAAAACTGAAGTAACTACTGTAAAAACTTTGGTTGCTTAGTTCTGAATATGGTATTTGGTTGCACCACCCTGTAATACAATCATTTTACTGTTTAAAAATCAGCATTTTTACATAAGTAAACTTGTTATTTATTCAAACTCTCTTAATTCATCGTTATTAATGAGACATTCACAAGATATGGTTATGAGAATATTATCCAATCTTTTGATCACAATCAACGAAATTTCAGAAGAAACTTTATGATTTTTAAATGCTCCTCTGGGAGAATTAGCATCACTTAAAAACATTTTTTGCAAGTTAAAAATTAAAAAAGTGAAATCAAAAAAGATTTCAAAAGGGTAGTTGACAACTAAATATGATTTGCCATATTGTTTATTTAATGATACAATATGCATACTCTTTACTTAACAATACAATATATTTCTTTGTAATGTGGTATAATATATTTTTTTTATAATTCGCTGTTTTTTTGTTGTTGTAAATATTTTCCTTTTTAGGATGACAATATTTTATTAAAAATGTCTGAAAAGAAACAATGGTGTAAAGTTTTGTATAAGCATCAACCATTTCCTGACAACTACACTAGTGAAACATTTTTATACGAAATGAAGAAAAATGGTAATTATATTTTGTTCTAATATTAACAGCCTTTGATTTTTATGTTTTATTTAAATATATATCAAAAAATCATTTATTAGCTGTCTGATTGCAAGCAGGGTTACAGAGTTGTGGAGTTAGAGAGTTAGTAGCTGCTGGAGTGATAGTTATTAAAAATGTCCAACCTATGTGCAGTAATTACCACTATAAGACACTTTGTTTAAAAAAAGTAAAACTATAACTTTTTTTTTGTCAATAGTAATGGTTTTACAAATTAAAGTGACCATTTGCATGTCTTCTCAACAATTATGAAGGCATCATAAACTGTGTATGCCATCATAACTGTATAATTTTGCTAATTGACTTAGATCTCTGAAATAATCTGTTAGTATACAGCAAGTTTTTACCATTAAGTACATTATTTCTCAACTAGTATATACAGCATCAGTTTAGGAAAACCTCAAACAGGCCAAACTTTCACAGGTACAGTATCGGTATTTATAAATCAACCTAGATAGATTGTTTTTAACTTAATTGCCACCACATTATGCCACTTTACCACCTAGATAGATTGTTTTTAACTTAATTACCACCACGTTATTGAGTGGCTTTTTGTAGATGAATTTTATTAACTATTAATCATTTTATCTTTTTTGTTATATTAAAAATCTTTAAATGCACCTTCATCAACTTCTCTTTATAATATTTTACTGAGCAAAGATAAAATAATCGTGGGTGAAAGTATATCTGAGATGTAATCCAATGTTTAAGAATTTAGGAAATTTTCTAATATGCTTAAGTAAGTTAAATATCCGCTATGTTGGTAATTAAACCATGGTGAATATTACACTTTGTTACCATTCTTAATATGGTTTTTAATTATCATAATGCATTTCAACCAATTATAAAACTAACACTTTACACAGTATTAAAGTACTTTTTAAGTATTTATAATAATTTTAATTTCAACTTAAGTTTTTGTGTGTGTTTATAGTGAACACAAGGATTTATGATCTACAAAGCATCATCTTTGAGTCTGGGGTTGTTTCTCAACAGCTATCAAGGTTGTTATTTTCACAAGATTAAATATTTTCCAGAAATTATGATTACAGATTTTTTATTAATATGTGGGTTTCAATCAAATATTATTATTACTCTTCAAACTCTTAAATCAATTTTAAGAAATGTGCAAAACTCTTTACCGTACTCATAAACTATATTTTCTCCTACAATAATACTTTTTTTTATTTAGATTAGTTTACATTTTACAATTTTTTTTTGTTGAAATTATTTCAGTATTTGTCTCTTTGTTGCATTATTTTGGTATTTGGAAGCCAAAATTATATCTCCAGGCAATCTCTTAATAGCATTATTAATGTGTTGCTGTGCCGGTATTTGCTGCCGCAGAGCTATTGGGAAAAAAGTAATTGGTGAATAATTCAATTTTTATTTTGAACGTTTTTTTTTTCTTTACTTTTTAAAAAAATCTTATCCTAAATAAAACTTTTTTTTGGAGCTTTAATCTTTTTCTATAATACTTATTTTATACTTCTTATAATTGATTTTTTTTATTATTATTATTTTTTATTTTTTTCTTTGAATAATGAAAAAGTTACTTTTCAAAAAAATATTTTTGAATATTTGAAGGATTTGGCAGTTGCATAATGGTTTCATCATTTGTTTTTGCAATATCACCTATCTTAAAAACATTGACGAAGTCCATTAGTACAGATACAATCTACGCAATGACGGTACTCATGTACTTTTTGGTAGATTTTTAAGATCATTTATTTATTAATCTTGATGAGAAATGCTATTTCATTTGTTTAGACAGGTATGTTCCTTGCTAATATGCTTTTCCATGATTATGGTGCAGGTGTTGCCATGTGAGTAGCTTTTCTTTTCTGCTTACATTATCTATTTTTAACTGTATTTTTTATATTTTGGGATGCTCCTAGAAAATCAGCAATTAGCATCGCTGAGATTTTGTTAAAAGTCTTAATCTGTGTTGAGCTTAAAGTGATTAACTTTGCTTTGATTTTATTTCTCAATTCGTTATTTTTTTAGCTAAATACCCTTAAATTTCATATTGTTAAATAGTTTTGTGAGTTTTATGTTATTAGTATGTTTAGTGACTTATTTTTGAGTGTTTGATTTGTATTGTTTAAAGCTCTTAAAAGTTATGTTTGTTAAAGTCAAGTTTAAAACACCCGTCTATAAAAATAAATCCGACCTAAAGTCTTCAATTTTTTTATAAAGTTTATAAGGTCCAAAACCTTCATAAGGTTTGAAATTATTATTTTTTGTTGGTATGTAATTTTAAAAATTACAAGAAGCGTTGTTTTTGTTGAATTTAGAGTATCAAAAGTAATATCGTTAAATAGTAGCATTTTTGCCGCTGTTTGTCTCGGGTCTCGGCTATCTTCTTCTTTGCAGGTTTATGCTTTTGTTATGTTGGCAGTTGTAGTATTCGCGTTGTTTCCGGAGCTCCGCAAAGATATCAAGGTTTTTTAAGGAATAGCTACATATTCAAAATTTCTCTTTATACCCATATAATCCGTATGTTGCAAATATAATCTATTCTTGTCTTCGTTTATTCTGTGCTTTATATCAGAAAATTACTACTAATTTAGATTCTGTGTCGCGGAGCCGATATTGCACTTACTGAAGTATTAGTGCTTCTTACAACGCTATTGTTGGTACCTGTCAGTCGGACAGCTGCTTGCGCATTAGTCTTGGTGCATGTCATGATAACCTTTTTATTCCCAATATGGATGTATCGTTTGCAAAGATTTAAAAAGTGAGTGATTTGTTTTTAATTCGAAGTAATTGTTAGATATATTTATATTTTAGATGCATTTCATTTTTAGTTCATTTTATTCTTAGTAATATTCATGGACCTTGGGATGAAGCGCAAATTTCGAATGATTGAAAAATGTGAGATTAAACTTAGAATAATTATTTCATTAACTACAAACGATTAGTTGAATATTTTGATTTAAACGGTTCATTGAAGATCTTCGAATTAATGGTTAAAAATGATAAATTTGTTGTTAGAAATATTCAATGTATTTTCTTTAGATTTATTAACATATGATATCAACCTGACTGCTGTCAAGATTTTATGGGTTTGTTAGAAACCGACCTATTCATTCAGTCCTAATTTCCGATTTACTGAGAAATCCAAAATTCCAAATACGACTAATTAGCAAGAAATAACGGGAAAGGGAACAAAGAGTGTGGTTACAAAAGCGTTCCTACATATTTATTTTCTGTGAATGCAACAAGTTCCATTAATGTCATATAACAAAGATTTAACATTTACATGTTTTAATGATTTCTCTTATAGTCGCCCGACAACTTATTGTAACTTTTTTTTTTTTAATTTTTTATTATTTTGTTCAGTCCTAACAATTGTTTTAAACAAATTAAACATTTCTCTAACCAGCAATATTTATAAATTGTTCGGCTAAAAGCAGTACTGGGAAATAGTTAATGCACATGTTTAACATACAAAAACGATTTTATTGCTACAGATAGCAGAACACATGAAAATTTCAAAATGATTTGTTGAAAGCCTTTTTCGCGAACGCTTGCACATATACATGTATATATGTGTGTGTGTGTGTGTATTCATGATAATAATAGTACGCATCGATTAGATGGTGTTGCTTAAGGTGGAAAACCCCTGAAAATTTTTTTTTGAGTAAATATCAATATATTATAAATTTAACTTCATATACATAAAGTAAATAAAAAAATTAACTGAAAAAAACAAAAAAAAAATTTTTTGGGGGGTAAAATGGTAGCTGTAGCAGGTGCCATAAACCCCAAAATATTGAAAGACTGGCCAACATCTAAAGATATACACAATTTTAACAAAATCTTTTTTGCATACTTGTTCTTACAAGGTAGTTCTGTGATATGAACGAAGCAGATTTTTAATAATAATTTTTAATAAGCTAAAATATTGGACCGAAGTACATGTAAAAAATTTGACAGAATTTTATGACTTTGTTGACCTATTTAAGGACTGGATTCAATTTTTAAAAAAATCTGTCACGTTTAAATCACAGAAGACATTCAAACAAATTCATACTTAAAATTTTAGCTTAACACCACTTTTAGTTATATAGATATGCTGGCCGGCGTCTAAAAAACTCTTTATCTGAGAAAAACAGCTTTTAAAAATGCTAACAAAAAATTTCAAAATAGTGTAAATAAATATGCAAATCTCTATATAAAAAAAAAAGTTAAATCTTAAAATGCACCAATTTGATATGGGTTTTGCTCTTTATTAAGAGATTTAACATATCAACTCTTCTTTTTTCCACGAATTACTTGTCTGTTTCTTTGCTCGTTCTGTGTTTTTATATATGGCTAAGTATAATCGCTTTTGATTAATTTTTCTACATCCTTCTAACAAATGCTTTCCAGGTCTTAAATTCATTTTTTCTAAAACTAACACACTAGCTTGTCAACGAATGTTAAATGTGCCATCACATGATACTGCAACATCAATAACATTGGGCACATGGTCTGGAAAAGAATTTAAAATAAGATTACTCTTCAAGTCTTTTAATTCTTGAGCAGCATCCATCATAGTGTCTTCAGGTACAGATTTTATTGTATTAGTTAGTTTTATAACCAATTTTATTATAATTATTAGAAGTAATTGGTTTAGGCATGTCCATTAATGAGACAAATCTTGAGAATCTAGAATAGCCTTGACCACATGATCTCATAGCATATACAGCCCTGGTATTAATATCAAAATTTTTTTGTATATTCAATGTTGAGGTGTAAAGTTCTCTTGAATAGTCACATACACAGCAGTTAACATAAAGACAAGATGCTAGACCTTTTCTATTGTTTTCATTTTCAGAGAGAAATAACTTAGATGACATACATTCTGGACATCTAAGGGTAAAACTACAGAATTTAGTATTTCTAAATCTATAAAATAGTATTCAGTAATTATATTACTATATGACTTTGGTCTTGATGATGAAACTTTTTTTATTTTTCTAGCAGAAACACATATTTCATCAGAATTAATAAAGTTAAAATCAACTAGCTTCTCCATATTTTCATTTACATCTTCAACACTTGTAGTAACATTTATGCTCATATCTACAATATTCGATTCCATATTTACATCCATATCAACATTATCTACAACTAAGTTCTTTTTTACATTAAATATTTTTTTCCTTTTATTATTTTTAGCTCTTTGTTTAACTTTGCAAGCCTTAGCCATTGTAGAAGATTTATGATATATTTATGAGCTTTCCAGTAACTGTTTTTATACTAAAGTTGTTTTAAACAATGGAAAATACAATTTACTTGATAATATATATTTTTCATATAAAAAAAAGGATTTTGGACTATTTCTTAGTAAAGGTAAAAAATAGTGCCGTTGTTATGGCGGTTGTTAAGAAAGCTTAAAATAATAGGGTTCAATAAAATCTATTTTAATGAAGATCTATAGCAAATTCTTAAAAAATGGTTTTCAGATTGTGAATCTCTGATAAATTTTGCACAAATCAAGAAAATAATTTTTTTTTTCAAAAATTTCATATTTCTGAGGGGTTTTCCACCTTAACAATACCATCAGTACCAATTCGATGCTGGCGGCATTCAACTAGAATGTAGCCACACCACAGAGGAGGTACTAACAGAGAATCTAGCACCTATAATGAAAATTTTTATTCTTCTAGAAGCTTTTGATCTGCAGCAAAAAAAACTTGCCGACAATATGTCCTATTGGCTTAGCAAATAAACCACACACTGTTATGTTATCCACAAAGTTCGTACAAGTTTACATCTGTACCCTCGTTGACGCTCAGATTTGTTTGATAGATTATTATTATGAGGTTGTAAAAAGAAAATCATCTCATACTAATTTATCAGGGTTGTAATCGTACTTCAACCATCGTCCAGGCTTCTTGTTGGAGGCTTCTTGTTTCTATACTTAATACAATTTTGTCGCTATTTTCCGCTGTTGGGACAAACTCTGAATCAAACTATCAACCGTCAGGTCAAACTCGTGCGAAGTTGTTTCGCTCCTATATTCATGTCCCTTTAAGGCCACTATAGAAGTTAGTATAAAAGGATAATTCTAAAAACGTTAAAAATAACTAAAGGAGATTTTTCGAATAAAAATAATATTACATCAGTTATAAGGCTAATTACATATCAACTATATGTCAACACCAGTCAATTGTATCGCATCACATTATCTCAAACAACTATCTATAAAACAAAATCTTAAGAGCCTTTCCTCCACGTAAGTTTTCAGCTAAGGAATTGGCAGATGAAAAGTAAACAAGTTTTTTAGGAGAAGAAGCAACTTGTCCAATAGAAGATGAAAAAAAATTTAGATCTCATTGTTGATGTAGCAAAAGTTAAAGTCAACGGAAATTAAAGTCAATAAGAAAACCGTTTATAAAATTCTCAATGAAAAAAGAGTTGAGAGAGAGCGAGCGCTGAATTAAATGTATCCTTTGTGAAGAAGGATATACATCTCTTGAATTAATGCTGATTATTGTAATAATAAGTTGAAAGGTCCTAAATAGAGTCAGGAAATTTAATAAACCTGATAAAAAAAATACAGTAAAATTATCAAAGTTGATACGGTTGTTGATCCGAAATCAATGTTTATCCCTTTTCTTAAACCTATTTTGTGATTAGACATATTGTGATTTACAAACCGCCCAAAAATGGAAGTTGCTAATTGTGCATTAAAAATTTTTATCTAAATTTAGTAACAACTTTCAAGTCCATCCAAGCATTGTAAAAATTCAAAAATGTTTTTGGATCCAGATATACACCTGGAACAAAACACCGTTAAAGCTGTACTAGCGGCAATCGAAAAAAGAACTAAAACTCCTAATAGCTCGCAGGGAAATACTTACCTCCTCATGACTTTACAAGAAGTAAGATAATAAAATCTCTTGTGAGCTTTTACCCTGAAATAGCTTCTGTGGAAAAGACCTGTAAATAAAAAGGTTTTAGAAAGAGCAAGCATAGAGTAGTTTTATTGTGGTTTAAAGTGAACTTTTAATGAGCGTTGGTGAACAATGATAATTGATCGCTAGGTCTCTTCACAACTGATTCTAGTGCTTGCTAAAAACAAAATCCACCTTGTCCATATATTTGACTTTCAAGTCAATATATTTTGCACATTTATTTTAACTTTGATTTATGCATAATGGTTCATCGTATGTCACTCCTTATAAAGAAATATTTTTAAATTCTAGGTTATATTTTACATCCATGAAATAGATCCATCAACACTTTGGGTAACTATGGCGTCTGAATATTTAAAAATGTTCAGATTTTTTACAAGAAAATTCACTTATTTCCAACCTTTCCAATTTCCAACCCCCTTAAAGTACCTTTAAATTTTTTTTTGTACCCTACAAGTTTATATAACAAGTTTACGAGTTTAGGGTTGAGATCCGGACTTGAGGGAGGTCATTCATTTAAAGCAATTCAGACTAGGAAATTCTGGACCAATCTTGAATAGATCAAACTTTGTAATCCTGCTTTACTCAATAATCAAAACTAGCCAACATAATCTTAAAGCTTATTCAGCAATTGTGGAAACGAAGTAAAAAACGGAGCAGATTAACAAATGACAGTTTGAAAATCTTTTATTCATTTGGAATCACTTATACTTAGACGGTGAAGTAACAGACGAAGATAGCAAATTGCATCTTTAATTGATTAATTGAAAATTGTTTTAAAATATTCTGTAGTAAAAATTTTTTTTTAACCTTTAGATATAGTAAATAAACTATCAGCAATCAGTACATACAGTTTTGTTTGATATTGACTTCTTCATTCTTGCTGAGGGGCAGTATAAATAAATCCTTAGAAAATATATTATCGATTTATGATCTTAAAAAAAAACCTTAGGATTTCTTTAGCCGCAACTTTATTCATGCCCACCCCTGATATTATATCAATGACGTAGCTTTTACTGTTTTTAAAAGCTAGTTTTTGTAAAAAAAAAAAAAAAATGGTTTAATCTGCGGCGATACAAGTCGTTCTAGTCATTTTTATTTCGGAACAGTGTTTAAAATCACTGCATAGTGTTCAAAATCAAAATTAAAAAAAGAAGTTTTGAATATTTTTGAACAGAGAAAGATATCTAGACTAGTGATGGCTTGTTTTAAAATTGGATAACTTTTAGCAGGGTAGCAGTTCTTTTTAACCTCAAGAACTTTGTAATACGGTTGATATGCATCATAGATATTTTCCATTAATAACCTCCGAGTTACTTGTAATTGTCAGTCTTGGTCTAACATAATTGCTAATGCTTTTTCAGGAGAAAGGGCTTTGGTGCTTCACTTTCCATTACCTGTTTGTAGGCCATTTTAATTTGTGCTGCTCTTAGCGGAGATTTTTGAGTATCCTGTTTGATAATATCCGAAGCATCTTTATTTATTTTCATTTTTATCGCAGTTGTATAAACAACCTCATCAGCTTTTATTCCGTTGATGACGTTGATCTAAACTACTTGATTTATATCTTTTAGATAAACTTTATCAAAGCATGGAGTGGCTTCAAGTGTTTTTTAGTTTCAACTTGCCCTTTAGATGTTGATGAAAGTTCGTTTAACGCTTTTGACGGAAGATGGAATCTTGTTAACATAAACTCACGGCGGCTACTAATTAAGCGATCATACCTACGGTGTGCTTCAGTCCAGATCCTTTTAAACTTCATATATAACACTCTAACTGATTCCTTAAGTTTATCAGAGGCTTTTTTAAAAAATTTCTTTGTCAATTTCATCGAAATTACGAACTATCTAATTACTCGCTGGGTGCTGTTATCGTCCCCACTCGAAGTTCACAACTGTAACAGATGATTTTTGTCGATTCCTTTCTCCATTGTAGACGATTAAAATACGAGTTTTCGAAATATTAGAAATATTTGATATCTTTTTATAGTTAGTGTCTGTCTTTAAAATTTAGATAAATAAATACTAGGGTGTACAAACGTATTTTTTTCTGCAGAAAGCGCACTTTAGTACACCTTAACATTCATTTCGTTAAAAGCAAACACGCACAGCAACTAATTTGTAGGGGTCATCGAAAGATATTCTTTGGTGTGTCACCAAAGAATATCTTTCAATGACGCCTACAAATTAGACCCCTTTGAATTGTTAATTTTGAAAAAAAAAATTGTATCGACTTTAGCGAGCTAAAGTAGATACTAAATTGTATCTACTTGAGCTATCAAAGTCAAACTTTTTGGGAGGTAAAATTTTTACCTCCCAAAAAGTTTGACTTTGATAGCTCAAATTACGTAATTTACGTAATTTACATCCAATTTTTTTTACCTGTGTATCTAATAGCAAAACCCACATGCATAAACTCTAATTAAAATACTCGCACTTTTACTAGATTTCCAATTTTTTTTTCTTAAATTGAACTCTGTACCCTGCATTCTTAAAAAATGTTTTGAAGAATGAGGCAAATAAGACAGAATCATGAGTAAAACGTTTTATATGGATTCTGATTTCTCTTCATCTCCGACTTCCGTCACAAAATAAACAAGATGTCCCAAATTCGTTTTAGCACAGAACGGCGCTCTATTTCAAACACTTGTGCCCTTTTTATAATTGAATCGATGATTTATAATCGAATACAAAAACGTTCTAAGTCATAAAAACTATTTAATGACTTAGAACGTTTTTGTATACATCGATTCAATTCATATATCTGAAAAAATTTTTGGTTTTCTTCTTGTTTCACAGAGGCGAAATTTAACCTTTCCTCTAAAGTTTCTATACCCTACCCCAGGCCAAATATCTTTAGCTTTCTATATGTCATACCTTTAATATTTTCTTAAGCTATCTATGTCATACCTTTAAGAGAAATAATTTTGTATGAGTGCACGCCAATGTTAAACTGGAAAGCACATTAGTTCATTAAGTATTCTTGATCGTTCTACAATGGAGGAAGGAACTGAATGTGAAGTCAAAGTAAGATTAAAGTCCTTTAAATATCACACAGATATGTGTATATATGTATGTATGTATGTATGTATGTATGTATGTATGTATGTATGTATGTATGTATGTATGTATGTATGTATGTATGTATGTATGTATGTATGTATGTATGTATGTATGTATGTATGTGTATGTATGTGTATGTATGTATGTATGTATGTATGTAGCCACACATTTTTATGAATATAATGTACAAAGAATCTCCTAAATGTGTTACATATTTTTTTAGGAATTTAACTTTCGCCAAATTTGTAAAATACGCTTAAGTTCTGGTGTTACATTTTTAAATGACAGAGTTAACCATATTGCTATTTCAAACCATTTTGGCTTGATATTTGCTGTTGCCCTTAATGGTATATTTTTATTTTTTCATTTGAAATAACTTTCTAAAGCATGTATTTTCAAATAACTTATATATATATATATATATATATATATATATATATATATATATATATATATATATATATATATATATATATATATATATAATATAGATAGAAAGATATATAAAAGATAGATAGAAAGAATTTGATTTTTAGATTTATCGAAAAGTATTTTAAAGTTAATTTTTTGATAATTAAACTGTTTTAGACTAAAAGAGAACATAGTTAGTTTATTTATACACTGGGTCAACTTGCACACTTAAACACAATACATACAAAAGTGTGTTTTTCAGTTTGTTCACTCATGTATCTTAATGCTAATGTTATTACAAATTTTTTGTATTTAGATATCAAAGTGATACATATGAATGAGATTGAGAAACTTTCACAAGAACATATTAGCGTAAACAATGCAGGTAATTTTTTAATAATGCAATTTTTTAGAGATATAGATGTTGAAAAATTTTCAGTCTTTTTCTAATTAAAAGTAAACAAGTAAGTTTTGATAGAAAAAAGTAATTCCAATAAAATATTTTCAAGATGCAGCTACAAACTTAGCATAGAGTGCCCTTATGAAAAGGAATTGATATTTATATTGTTTATATTCAAAAAGAAGCAATTTATTTGATTTTTTTTAATTTTTAGACTTATTAAAAAAAAAAACAGATTTTCTACTGACCCAATATTATATCTGTACCTCGGAGGGATACAACACTATGTCCATTTTTTTAAAAAAAGAAAAAAAACCGTAAAAAAGGTTTTTTTTTATTTTATAACAACTGCATGATGTAAATAACAATAAATAGAATGTTCTGGTAAAATATTGTTTCAACATCTCAATAAATAGCTGTGCCAATAACACTTTTTGTTGAAAAAAAGTTTAAAACTCCTCTCCTGTAAAGTTGTGAAAATGGACATAGTATTGTATCCCTCCGAGGTACAGATATTTAGTTGCAAAACAGTTCTTTCATACTTTCATGAAACAGTTTGATTCATTACAATCCTCTGAAAAAAATACAATCTACAATGTAAGAGGCACAGAAATGTCTGGAGAATATGGCAGGTAAGACAAGATCTTGCATCCCATCATGTCAATTTTGCTATGTGTGGCTGCTCATTGTTGTGCAAAAAATAAATCTTTTGGTGCTGTTGCTGTGTTTAAGTGACTTTTTGCCATAGTCTTTCTAGTTGTTGACAGTAATAGTCAGTTATTATGTCAGTAACAGTTAGTTGTTATGGGAAGAAGAAGCTCAAAAAGCATGATGTCTATACATCTCACCACACTGAAAATTTTGTTTGGTGAGGATCTGGTTTAGGCTCTGGATTTGTCCACTCACCAGTATCAACACACTGACTCTTGTGTGTGATTCTCACTTTTCATCACTAGTAATTGAGTGATCTAACCAGTCAAAGCAATCCCAAAGCAAAACCAAGTTCTTAACTTTAGAACATTTTCCAATGAATGAAGACAGTGCAGCACTAATGTGTGAGAACATTAGAGTGTGGAAGCTATACAGCGGCTACTGAGTCTTTGATCCTCCTCCACTAGTTTGTACGATGCTTCAAAATCAACTTCAGTTAGACAACTAGATCTTAGACGATTCTTGAGTTAGAAGTGATTGGAATGAAAATGTTAAAACCAAATTTAACAAGTGAGTTTGGTAAAACTGACTTGGCCTGGGGCTTATCAAATGTTATGTTCAACCTCAGTGATGGAATAACTGAGCTGGAACTCATATAAGCTACAATGTTGAAGTGGGATTTATGATCTGATATTTTATGTCAAAAAAATCACTTGTACATGCTTATATAGTTGTGTGGAAATTTCTAGAAAATAATGTAACATTGATGCATTAAAATAAAATGTTAGAACATTCTGGAAAGTTATAGAAATTTCCTTGTTCTCTCGCTAGAATATTTTTAATTGTACAAGTGAGAAAGAACTTTCTTTCCAATACAACATTCTATTGAACTTTTTAAAACTGCACTGCCTTTAGAAATCTTATTTAACATTTTAACTTTTCTCTTCCATCTTTAAAAAGGATCATTAAGTTTATTGATTTTAGTTACACTTACATGTTTTTACATTTATTTATTTTATATTGATATGGTTTTGAAATGCTTTGCAAATTTTTTTAAATCAAAGTTTCAATGATGTTTTACTATAAAGATATTCTGTAAAAAAATTTTAACCAGCAGACATAATATTTATACATAAGTTTGATCTTCTTCAAACCAACAAAGAGAAAAATGAATCTGCTAAAAAAAATTTTATGTCTTGGGGGCTGCAAATAGTTTTTATAATTTATTAAAATTTTATTTAGTCACAAGTTTTAGTCATCAAATCATCCCGATTGGATTTCCTATACACCATATTTGTTTGTCATGTGATGAATCAATACTTCTTGTAGTTTATAAAAATGGAAAAACTTTAAACATGGGGGCTGTTGATGTGAAAATTTTAAATGAACAGGTAATTTTGTTTTAACATGCACTTTTATCTGATTTTTCATTTTGTATTTTAATACTGTAAATGATTGATTAGTGTCCAGGACTGAAAAACTCACACTGCTAAATAAGTTTCTTTGGTAAAAAGGAAAATTTTCCAATAAGCATTCTTTCTAAGTAAGCACTTTGACTTACTAGGCAAATGAGACATTTGTGAAATATACACTTCTTGTTCAAAAAAGTATATTAAAAACATTAAAGTTTACTATTTATTTTTTTTTATAGTTGAAATTTTTTATAATATTACATTATGCTTTCAATTGTAAGTACTTTTTCAAAATAATTGTTCTTCAAGAAGTAAACCTTCTTAAAGAACAACTTGCTTGCAAAATCTTATGATTTGATCATAACATTTCACAAGCTAGTTTCAAACAATCAGTATTACCTTTCATACCCTTTTTGATAGTCCTTTATTTCCCCAAATTAATTTTAACAAGATTAAATGACCAGTTAGCTAGAAAAGTAAAATCTGGAAATGTTTGTAAGTTCTCCTTTTTTAGAAAAGATTTTTTATACCGTATATACTTGTGTATACTTGTGTATAATCAAGACTTTTTTTTTTCAAAAAACTTTTAATAGTTTGGTGTACAGGTTATTTAACAAGCAATAGTTAAAAAAGAAACTTCTTTCATGCATAGGCAAAAATGCAAAATATTTGATTAATAATTGATTAACAATAAAGTGTTTATATTTTAAAAAGTGCAGGTTATACATGAGTATATATGGTAAGTATTAATTACTTAACTGGCTGACTGACCTAAAGAAAAATTTTATGTGTAAAACTATTTTATTTAACTATTGTTAAAATCTATATTTAAAAAGATTAAGGTAATGAATTTATTTAAAAAGCATTAAAAATTTAATTTTTAGAGTCAGTCAGAAGCAATTTTTGCATCAACTTCTCTATCACAATCTCCAGGTTTTTTTTTTATTTCTTTTATTTTTGATTTAACTCTGAGTTATAATATTTTTCCTCATCCTAAAGCTAATTATTTAAGAAATTATATTAATAAAAGACTTAAAATTCTTAATGTAGTTTAAATATTTTGTATTATTTTCTGCTTCAAAGTGTGTTGGTTTTTATATGTTGTTTTTGGATTGTTGCTCTGACTTTATCTTAAAAGTTGTGTCAGACAATTTTGTTTGTTTATTACTAAAGTCTGATTATGTGCCTCAGGACTCTTAGAAATTAGGATAGTTTAAAGCCTTTGTGTCACTTAACAAACTCAAATAACTGTTAAAAGACAAAAACAATTTTCTCAAAAAATTTTTTTTTTTTTTAGATGTTCATGTTAAAGATTTGCGTGTACATCCTGATACTCCCTCATTAACAGCAATCTGCTTGTCCAATGGTCATGTCTTAATCCTTGAACTATCAAATAATGTTTTAAAAATAATTTCTTCACTTACAAAAGGAGCAAATGCGTGTTCATGTTAGCACATTAATCTTTAATTTTAAATTAAGCATTTTACTTTTTAAATATCTAGTTTAACAAAATTATGTTTAATCAGTATACGAGGTCCGTTTAAAAAAAACCTCATATCTTATTTTTAGTTTTAATTTTTAAAAAGGAGAGCCTGAGCGGGCTTTTAAAACTGAAAATTAAATTAGCTTAAGTTGAATTTTTTTTAGGTTTGAAGTTCTTTTTTTTTATAATAGTAGCAGGTTTTGCCTGTTAATGTTTAAGTAACTTTAAGTAAATGTGTTATACTGAAGTTAACATTTCGTTTATTTAAAAAATGTTTCTTCTATGACTTAATTTTAGATTTCCACAAGAGCACAATGATTAATATCAAGCATGCTTTTTATAAATCATTGTATCTTCTTGGAGGCAACTGAGTTTGTTTAGTTTTATCTATTTAGTATCATGGAGTCCTAAAGGCAAAAGGATTGTTGTAGGCCAAGATGATGGAAAGTTGGTTCAATATGATAAGGTTCTTATTTTTCTCTTTTGATGTTATTTTATTAATGATTTTCATCATCAACTCTTTCTTTTAATTCTTTTTTTTTTTTCTTTTTCAAATGGAGTTAAGCTCAAAGTTCAAAGTAGAAAAATTTAATCACATTATTTACATTATGCTTTAAAGTATCTTCATGTAATCTGATGTTGATTATAAAAGTCTTCATCTTTATCATAAGTATGTTTATGTAATTAGTTCTTGATCAGAGATTTGATGCCTATAAATTTTGAAAAAGTAATTAATTTCTCCAGTGTACCGAATAATATTTTTTAAAAAAGATTTTTAGTTTAAGTTGTAAAATGTGCCTTGAAATGTAAGTATAATTTAATCTTTATATTCTAAAAATAATTTTTATTTCAATACTATTATTAACAGGTGTGGAATATATTTGGTTTTTGTTTAATATTTTTTCCTTAAGATTTTAAAAAACATCTGTATCATTTTTTTCAAGTTGTTACAAGAAGAAAAGAAATCTACTGAGTGTGCGAATCTATTTGGGGATCAAGCAAGATCTGGTTAATACATTTGTTTTTAGAAATGCACTTTTATTCCTTTTAAGTTTTTTATACAAAAATATATTTTGATAGAAATATATTTACATAAAAATATATTTGTATAAAAGTATATTTATATTGGAATAGTTTTTCTTTTTATTTAACCTACTTTGTTGTCCAAATTTTATCAAATATCAAAGTTTCTGTGTATATTTTTTGAAATATTTGCATGGTTTTCTTATAAAACAAAGTAGGATTAAAGCAGTGTGATATTGCATATTGCTGATACTTGTCTTTGAATTATTGTTTGTGTTGCTGGGTTTCTTAGTAGTTAAAGCTTGTTTTTCTTTACAATAAAAGTTGTTTTTGTTTTCAATTGTGTCTTTTGTGGGGCCTTACCAAGCTGTTTATAAAAACGAATGGAATTATCTACAGAAACCTTTTGAAAATGAAAATCTATGAATTCTTACCTTTATTTTTTAACTGTCATGGTTATAATTTTCTTTTCTTTTTAGTTGGTGGTCTATATTGGATTTCTTCATTTCAATTCTTTGTTGTTTATGATTCTCCAAATGTTACAAATCCACCAACTGTAGTTATTGTAACAGTCCCTGTATGTAATTTTATGCATGAATGATAAATTTTTTGTAAAGTAAATCTTGTTTACTGCAACCTGTTGGGTTTTTTTTTTAATGTGTAAATTTTCTAATTTGGTTTCAATTAGTTTTTGATATTTTTTTAGAATGATGGTGCACCAAGTTTTCGATCATTTGAGGATATCTACTTTGGTTTTAACGAAGAACGTCTCTTATCTTATTACTTTGCATATCTGTCAGAATGGTAAAATTTTAGTTAAAATTTATTGTAAAGCAAAGATTGTCTCTAATCATTATGTTCTAGATATATAGCCTGATATTTAACATTTTTGAATCTAAGAAGCTATATTTTATATGGAAAGATACATTAAGTTAAAAGTAGTTTTATGAGCTTACAAAATTTACTAAGGTTAATTTATGAATAAAAATTCACATAGTAGACTGCAACTTACTTTAACGAGTTTATTGGATTGCTAAACAATAATCATTGTTTTTAGTCAAGTTAGTGTATGCCCAGGAAGTAAATCACGCAGATAATAGAGTACATAGATCTTGTTTATAGTGTTTAGAAGAACATGGTCATGTGCATAAATATGCATTTATATCATTTATAATATAAATATACACAATATCTATGTTCGTTATATCCAAGTCCAGAGACAATAGAGCTCATGTTAAATTTTTTTCAATTAAATACAAAAAAAAATAAAAAAAAAATAGTATAAGGTTTATGATTTATCAATTTTTCAGTTTATTTGAATATTTAAACTAAATTAAACTCATGTCAATGTCGGATAAAACTCTGAATATTCTAACATTAAAAAGCAAGCATTTTCATTTTGTAAAGAAAAGTGAACAATGATTTACAAATCAACTGGAACGCTGTCAATAACTGTGTTCAGCAAGAAACATTTTAATGAAAAGTTGTATTTATAGATTTAAAACCAAAAACTGCTTAAATTGGGATAAGAACCTAATCCAACCATTCATTTGTTTTTAATAACTGGTAAGCTGTCAACATCACCAAATTCAATAAATATTAGAAAGAACCCAAATAGTAAAATATTTTCTAAGAATCAATAGATTTGCGGTAGAAATCCCTCTAGGAGTTTTCTGCAAGAAAATGACACCTACATTTTATTTTATAGCATTGAAGAAAGTTTTTTTCCAAAGCTTTTGAAAAGTTTTTAAGTTGATATAAATATACTGTTTCCCATTCACATTGATACAAATATACTGTTACCCATTCACCTTGGTTTATTCATGAAGTAAAATCAACCAGTAATGTCAAACCAATAATGTGGCATAATGAATGTGCAACTAGTAATGTGGCATAATGAATAAGGAAAGGTATAAGCCACCTGCTTTACTTTATCAGCACAATTAAGCTCAGCATTGAGTCAAACATTAAATGGTTGTCTCAAATCCACTGAAAAGATTCATTTCTACTAGAATAGTGACCGTTTGAAGCCTTTTAGATGGTATGATAAATTTACTTTCTTCAGTAAAAGTTCCAAATAAAACCACTTATCCTGGAGAATATAGGTTTCTGGAAGGAAATATTGTGTAGAAAAAAAAACCAGTTCATCAAATAAAAAATATTTTGCTTACAAAGTTCCACTTAGTGATCATGAAAACAAAGTTATAGGGGAAAAAAAATCTTTTTTGCACTTTTAAAAGGTGGATAATGACAAGAAAAAACTGAGTTGATTTTGTAAAGGAAGTTTATGTAGTAGAATTAAAAGAGCCATAAAGTCCTAATAAAGTCCCAAAATCCCATTATGCTAATTTACTGATGGTATTTTTATAATTTAGTATAAATTAATATTAAAAAATCTAAAGAAATTTACCTTGCATAAGTTCTATTAACGTTTGACGTGTATGGCATTTAGTTTTCTAATAAAGTGGACTGCAACAGTCAGTTCATTTTGAGATGAAATATTTTCAAGTAAAATTAACTACAATATTTTTTGGTTTCAGTTTCTAGAAATTGCTTTAAAAAGAAATAGGAGGAGCTGATTATTAACCAAATTGTTAAAAATTAATTTTGAAAGGTACAATTAAACACTTAAAAACTAAACAGGAAGAGATATTAAATTTCTGATTGACCAGAGAGTGCCGCGTATTCAAAAATTAAGTTTAGCTAGCCTTAGTAAGTTACATAAGCTCAATAATTTATTTTCTACTCAATTATTGAGCAGAACTTTCTGTAAAAAATTTAGCCCTTTTAGATTTACCCACTAATATGTTTCATACACTACCGTTCAAAAGTTTGGGGTCACCCAAACAATTTTGTGTTTTCCATGAAAAGTCACACTTATTCATCACCATACGTTGTGAAATGAATAGAAAATAGAGTCAAGACATTGACAAGGTTAGAAATAATGATTTGTATTTGAAATAACATTGTTTTTACATCAAACTTTGCTTTTGTCAAAGAATCCTCCATTTGCAGCAATTACAGAATTGCACACCTTTGGCATTCTAGCTGTTAATTTTTTGAGGTAAGCTGGAGAAATCGCACCCCATGCTTCTAGAAGCAGCTACCACAAGTTGGAATGGTTGGATGGGCACTTCTGGTGTACCATACAGTCAGGCTGCTCCCACAACAGCTCAATGGGGTTCAGATCTGGTGACTGCGCTGGCCACTCCATTACCAATAGAATACCAGCTGCCTGCTTCTGTTGTAAATAGTTCTTGCACAATTTGGAGGTGTGTTTAGGGTCATTGTCCTGTTGTAGGATGAAACTGGCTCCAATCAAGTGCTGTTCCCTTGGTATGGCATAGAGTTGCAAAATGGAGTGCTAGCCTTCCTTATTCAGAATCCCTTTTACCTTGTACAAATGTCCCACCTTACCAGCACCAAAGCAACCCCAGACCATTACATTACCTCCACCATGCTTAACAGATGGTGTCACGCATTCTTCCAGCATCTTTTCATTTGTTCTGCGTCTCACAAACGTTATTCTTTGTGATCCAAACACCTCAGACTTGGATTCATTCGTCCAAAACACTTTTTTCCAGTCTTCTGTCCAATGTCTGTGTACTTTTGCCCATCTTAATCTTTTTCTTTTATAGGCCAGTCACAGATATGGCTTTTTTTTTGCCACTCTGCCCTGAAGCCCAAAATCCCGCAGCCACCTCTTCACTGTAGATGTTGACACTGGTGTTTTGCGGGTACTATTTAATGAAGATGCCAGCTAGGGACCTGTGAGGCATCTGTTTCTCAAGCTAGAGACTCTAATGTGCTTATCTTCTTGCTTAGTTGTGCAACGCAGCCTCCCACTTCTTTTTCTACTTTGGTTAGAGCCTGTTTGTGCTGTCCTCTGAAGGGAGTAGTACACACCGTTGCAGGAAATCTTCAATTTCTTAGCAATTTCTTGCATGGAATAGCCTTCATTTCTAAGAACAAGAATAGACTGTCGTGTTTTAGATGAAAGTTCTCTTTTTCCGGCCATTTTGAGCATTTGATTGACCCCACAAATGCGATGCTCCAGAAACTCAATCTGCTCAAAGGAAAGTCAGTTTTGTAGTTTCTGTAATAAGCTGGACTGTTTTCAGATCTGTAAACATGATTGCACAAGGGTTTTTTAATCATCAATTAGCCTTCTGAGCCATTGAGCAAACAAATTGTACCATTATACACCTATGTAGATATTGCACTAAAAACCAGACATTTGCAGCTAGAATAGTCATTAGCAGTGTATAGAGTTTATGTATAGACATTTCTAGCTAGAATAGTCATTTACCACATTAGCAATGTTTAAAGTTAGGACTAGTTTAAAGTTATCTTCATTGAAAATTACAGTGCTTTTCCTTCAAAAATAAGGACATTTCAATGTGACCCCAAACTTTTGAACGGTAGTGTACATTTTAAACCATATATTTCATTTATATTTTATACATATTAGGCCATATGCTTACTAGGCCATACTCTAATCATAATTTTTTCAATCAATGTTCATTTTTATGTTAATTTGTTAGGCAACTGATGATAACAATGTCAAGTAATAACATGGAAGCTGTACCAGTTGGTAATATAGAAAACAAGGTTTTTATGTTTATTTTATTACTTCATAATACCTATTTAGAAAACTTTGAGAAGATAGTGAACTGAGTAAAAATGTTTTCTAATAAGTTTTTCAATTGTAAAAAAATTTTACACAATGTATTCTTCAATAATTTTCTCAGATAAAGTTTTTATTTTCATATTTTTTCATTTTATCTATTTAAGTGGAGTCGATGGATATTGCAAGATTTTGGTCGAGCTGAAGTACCCCTCACAGATAATCGTGAAGATGCATTTGCTGTTGGTGTGGGTATTTCTCTTAATTCAAAGCTCTCTATACAGCAAGGTATCATTTTAATTGGTGTAAAAAACCCTTTGGAATGTATGAATTTTAAAAAATTAGTATAATCAGCTTTTATCCCTTAATAAATTGTGTTTAAATTTTTAAATAAAAATTCATTATAAATTTGAAGTTAAAATTTGTTTGCCTCTACTCTTTACTATCACTTGACATTTTTAAGTTTAAAGTTTTACATCATAATCTTAAATACAAAAAGAATTTCTTTAATTGCTTAAGAAAAACATTAAGAATAGAGTCTATCAGTATTCTTTCTTGTCTCACCAAAAGTTGCTTCTGAAAAAAATTGATATTAAAAATAAGATTGTCTTTTAACTTATTCTTCCTATCATTTGCCAGATGACAAGGAGCTTCCTGCATCACCTGTATTTTTCATGCTTTCAACTGATGGTATTTTATGTGCTTATCAAATGATTAATCAATTTCCTGGTACCAATCACCAAATTGTGAAGCCTCCAAAGTCTATTCCACACAATACTGCAAAACGAGGAGATGCTTCAAAAACAGCTCCACCTAATGATTTCTGGTCTAAACAATCTCCATTAAAATCAACTTTTAATTTTAGTTCTGGAACCATGTTGAGTTCATTTAATGACACAACTTCAACTTTTCCATCTACAACAACAGCCAATTCAAAGCTTACTTTTGACTTTTCAGGAGGAAAAAGCAGTGTTTCTGCTGTGACAACTTTTAGTAACTATCTGCCTAAAATAAATACCAACTGTTCTGCCATATCAGAATCTAGTTTTGGTTTATCTGCAAGTGCTGCTCCAGTAATGTCCAGTTTTAGTTTTTCTGAGAAAATTCCAACTTCATCAACTCCTGGTTTTGGTATAAATCTGAAAACAAGTATTTCTACTGTTGCACCTTCAACAAGTTTTTTACCCAACAGTAAATTAATGGTTGATTCTGGAAATGATGCATTAAGAAAAAATGTGAAAAAGCCAGCAAGCTCAAACTCAACCGTTTCTTTTAACTTTAATACAAGTACTGCTGCAACTACTCCTGATCAATCCATTTTCACAAATGTTGGTAGCCAAAAGTTAACCTTTCTAGCTCCTACTGAGTGTTATCCTTCATCAACTAGCTCTACTTCATTTGGTACAAGTGTTTCCTCAGTACCATTGACTGCATCTACTCTTTCTTTTAATGTTTCTGCTAGTCAAGCACATACTATAGAGTTGACTCCAGTATTACAGAACAAGCAACTTAAAAATATTTCTGCACCTCTTTCATTTGATAAGAAACCATTCGATCTTATAGAACAAAACACAACAACAAAGCAATTGCTGGTGTCCAGCAATAGTACAGATGATATAGAGATAAAAATATTTTCTGATAAACTTGAAATAGCACTTCAAAAAAATATACTAGAAGAGTTAAATGGTTTTAATAATGAATTAGAAGTTTTTTTAAAATCTATCTCAGACATAAATCATCAAGGAGAGTTGATTGGTACTCAACTTGAATTGCAACAAATTAAAAAAAGTGTTGAAGATGTAGATTGTTTAGTGAGCAAATATAAAGCATGTATGACTGAGAACAATAAGGAAAGTTGTGAGTTGCGCAATAATTTAGTACTCAATTTTAAGAATGTGGATGAAGCAAAGCTGCAGAAAGAAAAAATGGAAGACAAACGTTTTTCTTTAGTTTTAAAGTCACGACCACTTGATCCAATATCTAGTCGTCAGCAAAAAGTTATTCGAGATCAAATAAATGGTATTACAGAGAGGTTGAATGATGTAAATATGGCTTTAGATGAAGAGTGGAAGAAAAATGAAATGAAGAAAAAAAACATCCATACTAAGAATTCTAACTTTTTGCAAAATCAGCAAGTTTACAAAACTGTAGATGCTATTGACCAAATTACTTCCAACATCTCAAATAGATTAAAAATTCTTACGTTAAAATCAGAAGAAAATCAGCTCTTGTCAATTAATAAAACACCAGATTCTACAAATTCTAATGAAAAAAAGTTGCCTAACTCAAATATAACTGATAGAAACCTGCCTAACAATAAAAGCATGTCACAATTGAAAACCTACCTTAGCAGGAGATCTAAAACCCCTGTTCGCAAATCAAAGCTTTGTAATTCATTGTTAATACCTGATGATTTGAATAATACAGTTCATCTACCATTGACTGGAAATATACATCCTAAAGCAGCATCAACCCCTTTTATTGCAGCTGATAATTCAACATCAACAGTATTTGAGGAAAAACCTGCGAGGATTGGATTAAAAACTGGAAAAAGTAAGCAATCTAATAATTCTCAAGCAACTATCAGTGTGTCTCTCCCTGAGGATCAGAAAAATAATGCACCCCTTATAGTGACTAAAAAGCTCTTTGCTGAATCACCTGTGCCTCGTGTATCAACTGAATTTTCAAGTATAAGTCCAACTCCTGAAAAGCACGAGACAGAACTAAGGTTGCCTGGTGGTAGCATCAAACTAATGGAGAATAATCATGCAGATCCAAAAATAAAAGATTCAACTTTAAAAACATTTGCTACTAAGCACTCTGTTGATTGCTCATTACCAAGTAAATCATATGTTGATTTTACCCCTCAAAAAACAGGAACTTTCAACTTGCTTCACCCTTCTGCTGTAACGGATTCCTCAAGTGTTGTATTCAGTTCAGGATTATTTGCTTCAGTCTCCACACCAGTATCATCAAGCAATTTAATTGGTCCTCTATCAACTTTAAAGGAGTCATCAAGCAGTGTATTGAGTGCTGCTGTTACAACAACTGAATCATCAGAAAGTTTGTTTGGCTCTGCTGCTACATTTCAAAATGGTTTATTTGTTTCAAATACAAAAACAGTTGAGTCTTCAGTTAGTTTTAATACTATTACAACAGGACCAATTGTAACTGCTTCAACTGGATCTTTGGGTAGTTTATTTGAATCTGTTAAAAAAACACCTAAATCTTCAGGGGAATTATTTGGTTCAGCAGCATCAACTGGATCTTCAGGAGGTCTATTTAGTACCAGTGTGTCAGGAACTTCAGCAGGTTTATTTGGTTCATCAACTCTATTTACTCTCACTCCTTCATCAACTGTTGGTTTGTTTAGTTCTTCTGCAACATCAGTAGGATCCACAGGTACATTGTTTGGTTCTAATGCTACAATAACTTCTGCTGGCAGTTTGTTTAGTTCTAATGTTCCATCAACAGGTGGTTTGTTTAGTTCTTCTGCAAAATCAGCAGGATCCACAGGTACTTTGTTTGGTTCTAATGCTGCAGCGACTTCTGCAGGCAGTTTGTTTGGTTCTAATGTTTCATCAACTGGAAGCTTGTTTAGTTCTACTACAACATCAGCAGGATCCACAAGTAAATTGTTCAGTTCTAATGGTACGACAACTTCTGCTGGCAGTTTATTTGGTTCTAATGTTCCATCAACAGGTGGCTTGTTTAGTTTTTCTGCAACATCTGCAGGATCCACAGGTACTTTATTTGGTTCTAATGCTACAGCAACTTCTGCAGGCAGTTTAATAGGTTCTAATGTTCCTTCAACAGGTGGCTTGTTTAGTTCTTCTGCAGCATCAGCAAGATCCACAGGTACTTTGTTTGGTTCTAATGCTACAACAACTTCTGCAGGCAGTTTATTTGGTTCTAATGTTCCATCAACAGGTGGATTGTTTAGTTCTTCTGCAACATCAGCAGGATCTACTGGTACTTTTTTTAGTTCTAATGCTACAACAACTTCTGCAGGCAGTTTATTTGGTTCCAATGTTTCATCAACTGGTAGCTTATTTAGTTCTACTTCAACGTCAAGTGGATCCATAGGCGGTTTGTTTGGTTCTAATGTTCCATCAACAAGTGGCTTTTTTAGCTTTACTGCAACATCTGCTGGATCCACAAGTAGTATTTTCAGTTCTAATGCTGCAGCAACTTCTGCAAGTAGTTTATTTGGTTCTAATGTTCCTTCAACAGGTGGCTTGTTTAGTTCAACTCAAACGCCAAGTGGATCCAAAGGTGGTTTGTTTGGTTCTAATGTTTCATCAGCAGGTAGTTTGTTTAGTTTTGTTGGAACATCAGCTGAATCCACAAGCAGTTTATTTGGGTCTAGTGCTACAGCCATTCCTACAGGAGGTTTGTTTGGTTCTACTACTTCATCAACAGGTACTTAGTTTAGTTCCACCCTGACTGGGTCTTTAGCTGGTGTATTCAGTTTCAAAGCTTCAACAACTTGTTTTTCAGGAGGGTTGTTTGGTTCTGCTACTTCTACTGGATCTACAGGAGGTTTATTCAATTCTAATGCTAAGGTGATTTCTTCAGGGGGTTTATTTGGTTCTACTTCTTCAGGAGGATCTTCAGGTGGTTTATTTAGTTCCTCTACAACAGGAGGTTTTTTTGGTTCTACATCACCTAGCTCAAATAGTAAATTTGGTATGAATAATGTATCTAAGTCAGATAATTTGTTTGGATCACAACCAGCTGGTATGTTTAATACACCAGCCAGTGCTTCTAAGGGATTCTTTAATACACCTGCTTCAATTCAAAACAACTTGTTTGGTAGCAAAATTGCTGAATCATCAGATAATTCCATGTCAAATCAAGGTTAGTAAAAATTTAAACAAAACCTTTTTTAGTGATTTTTTCTGTAAGTAAATTTTTCATTTTATGAAACCTTTTTTGATAAGTTTATTTTTATTTTTAACTTTTAGCCATTTTTTTGTTCTTTACTCTTAATGTTTTACTTAAAATGTGTATACCTACTTAAACAGTAGACACTTTTGGTGGGTTTGGTTTGGGTGGAAAACCTATGAATGACCCAAATAAAAATCCTTTTGGCGTGGTGATGACATCGTCAGCTCCTGGTAAGTAAATGTTATTTTTTTATTATTTTTTTCAAACTGTCTCTTTAATTCCTTTGTCTTTTTAAAATAAAATTTTCTTTAGATCCAAGCAATATATTTGGAAATTCTTCAACTGTCTTTGGCCAAGTGATTACAATAGATTATTTTGTTTTAACTTATTCTAATTACTGCTCTTCATAAAAATATAACTTTATAAAGACTTTTCTTTATTTCAGATCTTTTTTTTAAGTCTAAAAATAAAAAAAGAATGTCTAAGTGTGGCAGTAAAATATATTTTTTCAGGGTTCCAATCAACCTGCTGTTGGTGCATTTTCCAAAGGTAAACTTGTATTGTTTGTGAAAAGTCAAAAGTTCTTTTTCTTAATTAAACTTTAAAACCTAATCAAGTAATGTTTCTTATTTTTCCAATACATTTTTTTGTTACTTTTTAAAATCTTTTCTTTTAATATTACAAATGAACATATGTTTAAAAACTTATATAATTAACGTTTTTTTAGGGTTTGGCAGTGGTTTGACCCAAGTCCAACCTTCAGTATTTGGTTCACCTCCTTCAGTTGCACGTAATTTTCTTATTGTTGGGTTTTTTTTGTAATTTTTCTGGGTGAAATTTTGAAGATAAAGATTAACCTCATTTTAAACAATATTCTTAAGAAAAATTATACTATCCGTTAGTTTATCAATGAGGATGCTACAAACTTCAATGTAAATCCAAATGTGTCTAATAGAAGTGCCCCTTCGCAATTTTTTTATCCCATAATTTATATTAACTAGCTTAACCAACTTTTAAATCAAATAAAATAGGTTAACCTCTGCCAACAGCTCAAAATGTTCAAATGAATGCAAAAATAAAAATTTGCTTTGAGCTTGTTGTGATAATGCATTTGATATATGACCACATTTTTTGCTCCTGACAATATGACAACACTTGAAAGAAAATTTTTTTTGGACTGAAAAATCTTTTGTATTGATGGCAAGAATGCCTTTTGTCACCACCATGATGTATTAAGTTATTATTGTCAGAAAGAGGTTGTCATAACTTCCCTTAGTGAGAAAAGTTGTGATTTTACAATTGGCTCCAGCAGTGATACAACAATTGATTAAGGACTATTCAAGCTGCACCCAGTTGATATATATATATATATATATATATATATATATATATATATATATATATATATATATATATATATATATATATATATATATATATATATATATATATCAACTTGGTGCAGTGCTTTCAAAAAGATAGGTGCATTAAATTTTTTTTTATTTAAAGCCTTTTTAGGGTATACCATAAGATAAAAAGAAAAAAAGATATTACACTTGTATATTATTTTAAGTTTAAGAAGAACTGTTCTTTAATAAATCCTGAATCATTGTGTTATACTAATGCATACAATTATGTTTTAAAATAAATTTTTTTTTATTAAAATAATTATTATTGAACATAATAATTATTTTAATAAAAAAAAGCTGCAATAAATCAAATATGGTACAGTAATAATAAACATCAAAATCGGAGTTTCAATTATCCATCATCTAACAACATTACTGAAAATATCAATTGAAACTCTTTTCTAAACATCAATTGTAGCTCTTTTCTAAATATCTAACATATTAGTATCTATTTCTTATTTTAGGCTACTTATGGACCTTAACTTCTTTGTTCATCCAAGTCCAAGTAGATTTAATAGATTCAAATCTGACGATGGAGCTGGCAAAAGCATTAAATTTTCTTCCATTCAAGCTTTGGCTATGCACAGTGTATGGGTTAGAGCCATATTATGTTGAAACTTTCTTTATCATTTGTTTTGATCAACCAGCATGTCTGCTAATGGAGCCATACAGTTCTCTAGCATTTCTATATAGGTGTATTGGTTGATTTGACCTATATAGATATTACACAAATCTACTCCATTAAATTTCACCCCCACTCCAGCCTTGCCCCACCCCTCCCCAGTTCATAATACTCCTATTACCATCTTGCAACTTTGGTATGACGGTTACTATACCTTTTTCAGATTTAAATATTTTAACTTTGCCTTTCCTTTTAATTACTTAAAAACTACTTTGATTGTTAAAAATTACTTCCATTTTTTTAGATCAAGCAGTTCTCCCCATACACCTACTTAATCTTGTGAGCCTATCTTTGGCTGTCATCATCTGTTTTATAACAGCTGCATAAACACTTATGTTTTTCTAAGTAAAGGTTTCGGAATGTATTTAATGAAATACGTTTTTCACGATTTCGTTGTAATGAAAAACGTTTTTCACGTTTTCGTTGAAGGTTTTGATAAATTCAAAATAACCCTAACTTGGATTTACTTAGATTTTTTTTTTTACCTTCTGATTCCTAGATGAGAATGGATACCACCTGTTGTTTTAAATTCTTTCAGAGTATTTCTAGCGCAATTCTTGGAAATTACTGTAAGATTGGAATGAGTTGCCATCTTTTTTAAATTTAGTTGAGACTTTTTATGTTGCATTGGATCGAAATAAAAATGCTGTAGTCTTTAAAGATTTGGATGAAATGCTTTTAGATTTTTTCCATTTAAAGATTTTTTCCATTTAAAGAATCAATTACAAGCATGCCACGGGGCATCGCCGCTGTAATTGCAAATTACACCGGTGATGTGCCGAGGCATGCTTGTAATTGATGTAAAGGCGTTATTACAAAATAATAATTTCTTAAGTTACCACTGGTCCTAATGTGATGGCCACCCACGGTACATCCATAAAACATGTTGTAATTATAATGTAATACCATAAAACGCGTCTTGTATTTTATGGTATTACATTATAATTACAGCAGATGTGTTTCATTGTATTTTATGCAAAGACAGTAGAACTTTTAAAATATTATATTTATAAATATTTGCGGTTTAAAATGATTCATCTTTTTAAAATAAATAATTTGTTTGATTTTTGTATTGAAAAATTTTAATTGTTTTTAAAATTATTTCATATAAAATTTAAAGATTGTCGCATCTTTATTTTTGTTAAAAATAATTTAATTCTAAAAAATTAAGAAAGTTGTAAAAATCAAAAAACATTTCATAATCATTTGTAAAATTTTTCTTTTATTTGCAGCAATATTTGGAGGCGCGCCAACATTTGGCGGGAATCCAGTTTTTGGTTCACCTCAACAGGGAGGAGATAAGTTTGGTGGTGCTCCTTCTTTCGGAAGCGGAGCTACTTTTGGCGGTGCTCCTTCCTTTGGTAGTGCTCCATCCTTCGGTAGCGGTGTTGGTGTTTTTGGCAGTGGTGTCGCTAATGCACCAACTTTTGGTAATTTGGCTTCGCAAAGTGGTACACCATCGTTTGGGTCATTAGGCTCAGCACAACCTTTTGCGTCTTTTAGCCAATCTGCAAATGTATTTGGAAATAACCCAGTACAAACGTATGTTTTACAGTGACTCATAATTTACTTATATTTAGTTGTGGTTTACGAGTGTTTCTATTTGTGTCAATCGATGTATTCTTTGGCTGATTTAACCGACTCTACAAATACGGTATTTTACGAATGGTGCTTTTTACGGAGCCTAATTATGCTTTGATGGTTATCAGATGGTTACATCAAACTTTCTCAGACTGCTATCGTTTTATAGCTCTTAGTGATCGTTTTAGATCCTTTTTTTTTTATCTTGCTGTTGGTAGTAAAATACTGAATCCTTACAACATTCGGTTTTAAACGTAGTTATTTCCTGCGTATATTGGGATTTTTAGATTTGTTTAAGTTAAAATTATTCTTTTTGCTTTTCAAAATATCTGTGCAACTATTTTTTTTATTTTTTTATTTTTTTATTTTTTTTTTAGCTCGAGTTCGCAGTTTTCTTCTTGGAGGTGATTATATCATGATTTTATATCAAAGAAATTATTTCGCTTACCTGTATGTTTTATATCAAAGAAAGTATTTCGCTTACCTGTATGTTTTTTACTTGCCTCCTTGCTGTAGATATCGAAGGCGATTAAAAAATTTTTTTTGTCCAATTAGTGAGTTTTACCTTTAAAGTGTCAATTAGTATTGTATATTCACGGCCAATAATAAATTGGTATCTTTGCAAGCAAGAAATAGTCTCATCTAATAATAAAAACAGCTGTTAACCTAGTGTATCTGGGTCGTTGGAAGGACTCACTGATTGATTGGCAAAAAAAAAAAAAGATATTTTTATTGGTATACCCTCTCTTAAACCATTTTCAATGATTGTACAGTCAGTTTTTCTGGGCATTAACCTTAAATGTTCATCATCTTGCTATTGTGACCGAACTAGAGGAATTACTTTAGGAAATAATGTGTTACCCGTGTTTTCCTAAATATAGAATTTCTTGTTCCACTTTTAGCTTACGAGCTTTGTCTGGAAAAAATCATCATTTTTTTGTCAGGTGAAAATTGTCAAAACGTTTTTATAGGTCGACTTTCAAAATTCAAAGACCTATTCGTAATAGAAACCAATTTCCAAAAGTATCAAATGCTTAAAAATCAGTTAACTCCATTTTCAAAAGCTCCTTAATCTTTAATTAGTAATGTAATGGAAAACCTATATTTATAAGGTTTTAAACTTTTTTTATGTTGGAAATATTTATAATTATTACATAAAACGTAATTATAATATAAAGTCATAATTGTTTCATGTATTTCAATATATTTGTTTACTGTAAAAATACTTGAAAAGTGGTGCTTGATATTGTGTAAAAATTAATGTTGTTACGACTTTAAAATTATTTGACTGTCGATTAAATCGATTAATGTATTTTTCAAATCGACTAGGTTGACTAAAAGTCGATTTAGTTGAAATATTTGAATGAAAAATTTATCATAGTTATATACTTTAATGTTGCTTGACAATTTATCTTTTAGACGCTATGAAAAAACTAGAACTTTAAGAGAGTAAACAAAAAATTAGGTGGTATGTAATACTGTTATAATAGCACATGCTGTTGTTGTATCGAGCGTTTTCTTTGTTCGATTTTAATTCATCTGAACTATTAGATGAATTAAAATCAAATAAACAAAGTAAAACGGAAATTATAATCACAAAATGAAAAGAAAAAAAAAACACAGATGGGCATTTATCTCATTTTCACAACAATTAAAGCAAAAGATTTTATTAATAAAGAGCGGCTAAACTTTTTTTGGGGTGGCAGATTTATAAAACATTTTCGCATCCTTAATTGAATACCACAACACACTACTTAACATTTTGTTTTAAAAGCATCAACTGGTTACTATAATGAGAAAAAGGAAACATACTAATGAAGTGGTGCTACATACAGTAACCTAAGAGTTAAGTTTATGTGATACAGCAAATTAGGTTCAATGCTCAGATATTTTGGTTGAACACCAGCCTGTGCAACTGGGGCATATGATACCAGTTGTTTTTTACCAAGCGTTTTTTACCAAGTAATTTACCTAAACTTTTTATTGATAGAATTGAAATAAAAAAGGAGTCCGTCACAAGATTTTTAGGCATTTACATTGATGAAAATATTACATGGAAGTATCATATCGACTTTATTTCTACTAAATTGGCAAAAAGTATTGGAATTCTATATAAAGTCAGATACTATCTAAGTAAACAAAATTTAATTCAACTCTACTACTCATTTATTCATAGCTATTTAAATTATGTAAATATTGTTTGTGGAAGTACCTCTAATAGTAAGTTGCGAAATCTTTACCATTGTCAGAAACACGCAATGCGTATAATATGTTTTGAAAATCGTTTCTCTCATTCAAATATTTTATTTAAAAGCGTTAAAGCACTCAACGTCTACGAACTTAATATCTATAATATTTTATGTTTTATGTTTCGTTGTAAAAATGAACAACCATTGTCGATTTTTATAGATCTTTTTACCCATAAAACTATAACCAAATATCCTTTACGAAATTATAATTTATTACTTGAACCCTTTTGTCAAACAAAGTTTAATCAATTTTACATAAACTATCGAGCACTATATTTGTGGAACAAAATTGTTGTTCAAAATTTTGATTTGTCAATTTCTTTTCAGTTTTTAAAACTAAATTAAAAAACTATATTCTTTCTACTGGCAATATATATAAATATTTTTGAAATGAAAAATTATTTCACTCTGGATAATTTGTAAAATTATTTTCAGTTTTTTTTAATTCTGCATTGTTACTAGTTGTTAAATCAATTGTATTTTTATTTTATTATGTATACACGTTTGATATATTTTATATGGTTCTGACGACAAGATCTTTTGGATCTTCTTTCAGATAACCACTGGTAAGCTAAAACTTATTGAATTTTTAGTTATCCAGTCTTAATTATTTAGTTATTTTGTTTATAAAGTGTTACTTATCTTTTACTGAAAGTTTTGTTTACTTAGATTAATTAATAAAAAAGTTATCCAAAAATGAAGTCGATTACATTAATTGAACAAGTGTACAACTATTGTAATTTGCATCCTAACGCTAAAACGAAGAGCACCGTAGAGTATTTTGTTGCCTCTAATCACCCCGAAAAAACCATTAAACGTTATACGGAAAAGTGGAAGAACAATGAGCCAAAGTCTCGTAAGCCTGGATCAGGCAGAAAACCAAAAATTATGACTGCTGGGAACATCAATCGTCTGAAAGGTCTTTTGAACAACCGGTCTGGAACTTCAACAAAAAAAGTTGCAAATAAATTCAAGAGTGATCATTCCTACATTGTAAAAACAATAAAAAACAAAACAAACATTTGTTATTTTAAGAAAAAACAAATCCCTGATCGCACTGAGAAACAGTTAAAGCAGTTGCAACTGAAGTGTGGAAGAATTTGTCGCAAATTCAGAAACCGTGACTTTGTCATTGACGATGAGTCTTATTTTACATTTAAACATACAAATAAAAATTCGAATGTTGGATTTTACTCAGATGACGCAAAAAATACACCAAAAAATGTAAAATATAAGCGCAAAAGCAAATTTGGAAAAAAAATTCTTGTGTGGATTACCATATCCCCTCATGGAATCTCGAAACCATTTATTGTTCTGCGAGACTGGCAATTATTCAAACAATGTACAAAAATGATTGCATCATCAAACGATTGATTCCTTTTATCAACAAACATCATAGTGATGGTAATTATGTATTCTGGCCTGACTTGGCCTCTTCACATTATGCTAGAAGTGTGACCAATTACCTCAATGAGAAAAATATCCGTTATGTAACAAAATTTGATAATCCAGCATGTGTCCCAGAATTACGACCAATTGAAGATTTCTGGTCAATCCTTAAAGGCTACGTGTATGAAAACAATTGGGAAACTGAAAGTGAAGATCAGCTGCGAAAAAAAATCCATTCTTGTTTAAAAAAAATTGATAAAAATCTTGTACAAGGCATGTGTGAACATGTAAACAAAAAAGTTGATGCCGTACGTCGTAATGGCGAGTCCCGAAAATAAAAAACTTATATATTAATTAATATTCTGTACAATATTTTTTGATCATTAAACTTTTAGTTGTACTATTACTGTCTGTGTTTATTTTGTGCCAAATTTTTGTCACCAGGGGTTACCAAGTTTATGTATTGTTATATTATTGTATTACGATTAATGGTTGTAGATCTTCACTTTTCTCTTGTGTTTTGTACCATGAAGAACAATATTATTACGGATCGCATTTTCCAAGCTTATGACATGGGTCGAAAAGTATCCAGTTAAATACCTTGTTGCTGGAGGACATCGGACCTGGTCAAGAGGTTGCCAAGGTTTGGCTGAAGAGGTTCAATCGTTGCTGAACCAATGTATGTAAAAAAATCTACTAATCAGTTCATAGCAAATTCCAACACAACAAAATAAAGCAAATGTAAAACAAAATATTTTAATGCATAATAAAGCAATGTAATAATGACTAAGCTACACAAAAGTTATTACAGTGCAGGTTTATGGTAAAATATGTACTTTGGCGAAACGACAAACGAGTCATCTTGCCCGGTTCATCTTGCCCGGTTAATCTTGCCCTAGGCTACTTAATCTTCAAAATGACTCAGAACTCTACATAAATAGGTTATCATAGCTTAATACTACTTGTATGGCTTCCAAATTGAACAAACTGAATGAGAAATTTTTGCTTACCTTTAGTTGGTGATGTAATGAAAAAGTAAATCAAATACGAGTGGATATTTTTTTTTTTTCCTTAATATAGGAAAAATCTTTTTAATAATTATCTTTGATTTCGAAAACAATATTTATAAAGAAAGCATAAATAAATCTAGTAGATGTAATCTACTTCCCTCTCAGCTACAGTCAGATTTCATATTTAGTTGAGCTTTGAAGATAACAATATTTTTTCATCTTACCCCATGTTCCCCTATGTATGTATGTATGTATGTATGTATGTATGTATGTATGTATGTATGTATGTATGTATGTATGTATGTATGTATGTATGTATGTATGTATGTATGTATGTATGTATGTATGTATGTATGTATGTATGTATGTATGTATGTATGTATGTATGTATGTATGTATGTATGTATGTATGTATGTATGTATGTATGTATGTATGTATGTATGTATGTATGTATGTATGTATGTATGTATGTATGTATGTATGTATGTATGTATGTATGTATGTATGTATGTATGTATGTATGTATGTATGTATGTATGTATGTATGTATGTATGTATGTATGTATGTATGCATGTATGCATGTATGCATGTACGCATGTACGCATGTACGCATGTACGCATGTACGCATGTATGCATGTATGCATGTATGCATGTATGCATGTATGCATGTATGCATCTATGCATGTATGCATCTATGCATCTATGCATGTATGCATCTATGCATCTATGCAAGTATGCATGTATGCATGTATGCATGCATGCGTGTATGCATGTATGCATGTATGCATGTATGCATGTATATGGCAAGTGTTGTAAATATCTGAAGATCTCATTATGATCTCTAAAGAAGAATATGATGGTTAATCTGGACAGTCTGTTTATAAACAGATGGTATTCGAGGATGTTGAGCTAGCCAGCATAGCAGTAAAAGAGTCCTTGTTCCTCACTTGTCTGATTCCCCTACAGATCCGGAGCAAGGAGACAGATGAGGTTGTCTGGACAAACCCAAAACCCTTCTCCACACTCTATTGCAGGCCTTTCAGGTTTCAATATATAAAGAAGAGCAAAGATGTCGTGGTGGAGGAGTATAACATTTTTAGTTCTAGGCTCTCCCTTCAAGGTTGAATTAATTCATGAACTACCATGAGCTGGAGGAGACCATGGTTGATGGAAAAGTTGCCATCATTCTTAGTGAAGAGACTGACGAAACTACTAGTTGCAGCATCTGCTACCTAAGCAGTTCCAACCTGAATGACCTGGAGAAGGTTTATAGAATTGCGGCAGATCTTCCAAATATTAGATTTAAATATGGTCTGTCCACCATTCTGAGGGTTGGTCTTGGTATCAATTTTGATGTTCCAAAGTCAGGAGGATCTAGAAACTCCAATAATAGCAATACTGCTCGGAGGTTTTTTACGGGTTACCAAAAGTCAGTAGGGATTCTAGGTGTTGATGAAGAGCTGATGAAGAGGTTTTACATAACCCTCTGTATCCTCTCCAGCAATGAGGAAGTGGACCCAACAAGCTTTATCACTATAACCTGGAGACTGCACAACTGTACACCAGCCTGTACAACTTTTTGTTTTTGTTTTTTCTTTTTAGTTTACATAAAACTTAACACATTTTTGTCCCAAATTTGCCGCATTTTCTTGTAAAAAATAAATACTTATTAGGGTCTATGAAGTGATCACTTTCTACATAATTGAACAGCACATATTTAACCCATTTAAAATACAATTTTCTAAGAGAAAACGGTATTTTAGAAAGAAATATCACTTAGACGGCCAACATTAAAATTGTGTGCATTTAAAATAATAATAGATTTATGTGGTTTTCTAAAGTTTGTGGGAATTTACTCATTGGATCTAAAGGCGCTGATAATGTCGCAGCTGAAAATAATATATAAAAGGGGCTGATATTGTAAATAAATTCATTCGCAGTGAGATAGTAATACGATAATAACAAGTTCTTTAAACCAGTGAATTCTTTAGTGTCTCTGGGAAAGCTATAATAATTCCCCACATATAACGAGATTTAGGTGATCAGTATGTCTAAAACCGTTCTTTATGCGTCTTTTTCAGTTTTGTTAAGCCAAAATTTATGATTAATAATAATAATAATCATTTATAACAAAAGGCTTAGGACCTATTGCGGTCAGGTGAGCTCAGAAAATTTAGTATTAAAGTTTTATATGTATATGGGAGTGTTGTTTAAAGTTGATCATATGTGCAGCCTAGTACGGCCTATTGATTTTCTGCTTGTGTAAATTTAAGTGTTAAAAAAAGATTGGGCATATTAAGGGATTTTACTGAAAAACACTTTGAAAAAATGCAATTTAAAAAAATAAATTTTCATACTTCTTATTTCAATATATGCTGTCTATGGATTAATATATACCTCTACGATGTTAAAATGTTCTAAAATCGTCTTTCTAGCTTCATTTTTCTTTATTATATGATTTTTTCATTTTGACCGATATTTGAAAATTAACATATTGACATTTCCGTGGTAAAATTGGTATACTGAGCTTAAAAATCAGAGTAGGAAGAAAATTTAAATCAATTTTAGAGGGGTCTTTAGATTTTATTTTAAAAAAAAAGAGATTGCTCACCCCTTACCCACTTTGACATGGCTTAATCTTTATAAATAATTTATAAGATAAACTACTAATAAAGATATCTCTTTACTTATTAGTCAACATCATAACAATGTTAAAGATTGATAAAATTAAATCAAGTGAAAAAATAGAAATAAAGATGTTAGAAACCAACTAAATCGACTTTTATTCGATTAGTAGGAAACTCATAGTCGATTAAATTGACTATTCAATTTTTCAAAGTCGACTAATTTCGACTTTCGACAAGTCGACTTTGTCGGTTTAGTCGAAGTCGATAACAACACTAGTAAAAATGTAAAGTACTTATGGCTGTTACTATAATTATAAAATTATTATTTTTGAACTAAAATTTCTAATTCCTTCAAGATAAGATTTCGGCGACTTTATTTTACTGTTCCATTTGGTTTATCCTATCATACCCCAAATGGTTTTCTAGAATCAAGTTCACAAAATTTTAAAAAAAATTTAGAGGTACAAAATGTACGTTTTGCCTTTATTCTCTGTTCTTTTTCTTGTTTACTCTAGAGGTTTTTTCCTGGTTGGTCTTGATGTTTTATCAAACTAATCAACTTCTACAGTATCTACACCTTCAAAGCAAATTATAACAAAAAACATTTTAAATTTTCTGATTTAAAAAGACAGCTTTTAGTAGCAGTTTACCAATATTTTTCAGAAACATTTGAAAATATTAACTAACTCCTCAACTTGCCAAATAATAAGAAGTCCAATATTTACTCTCATGTGATATGAGATTGGCTAATAGTGTTTGTGGAATTCAATTTCAATCAAGCATGCATCTTTATTGATGGTGAAATACATACCACTGCGTCCCATTATGTCCCCAATATAGCATCTTTGGGACATAATGGGACGCCGTGTTAGAAGCCAACATCCACCACCTAACAGCCTAGACGAGCTGCAACAAAGTCTTATCCGCGTGTGGGAAGATATCCCTCAAGAAACGATTAGATCTCTAATTGAAAGTATGCCACGGGGGCTGTAAGGCTGTAATGACATCAAGAGAGGGTAACAATGATTATTGATAAGTCAAAAATGTTTCAATTTAAGCTGTATTAGTGTGCATAACAATAATCGTTTTACTTTACTTTGTTAAACAAACCATATTTTTGTTTTTCGTTTTTTTTCCACCATTTTCAATGTCATTTTTTTTATTATCATCGAAATGATTGTGCTCATGTGTTCTATTCTTAATGTTTGTCAAAATATATGATAAAATTGACGACAATTAAAATAAATCAAAATTTATGTGGTGCGTTAATTTTGCGGTTAAGTGTATATATATAGAGAACTTTAAGAAAATATATGCAAATCGGCAAGATAAAAATATATTGCTCCGTCAAGTTCGAGTATCACATTAAAAAGAACTTTTATTATTCAAAGTTTGAATAAAACGTTTCTCCTGCTCTTACAAATGTTATTGATTTATTTAAATCACGAAGTGAGAAAAATGACAAGAACCATGCATTAATTGAACCAAAGTTTTGCAATGAATAACGCAAATAAACTACTTCCTTATTAGCATCATGGCAATGGGTTTCATAAATTTTTTATGACTCCTCAAAACTCGTACTCTTTACGCAACAAGTTTCAACATTTAAGCAATTTGTGTAGAGTTTCAAGATTTTTTCGCAACGCATTGAAGTTTAATAATACAAAATAAAATTATGTTAATTGTTTGTTTGTTTGTTATTTTTTTTTTTTTTACGTTTTAAGTTCACTTTGAACTTTACCTTTAAACTTTACCTTTTAAATACTCAAAAACGTAAAAGAAATTTACAAAGGTTTCTGAAAGATATTCAAAAGCTTCAAGATCGTAAGTGGATATGAAAAAACCAATCAAAGCATACTAAACAAATTTCAAACATTAAAAAAATGAATCATTATCGATAATATTTACAAATTAAAAAAAAAAAAACGAACAAAAAAAAAGTAGTAGTAAAAGAAGTAATCAGTAATGAAGGATTTAAAATGAAGATATATTTCACTAAGTATAAATTATTTTGAAATTAAAACTTTTATGTTATCATAAATAAAAGGTGCTTAAAAACGAGTCGCTGACTCATCTTTCGAAGAAGAATCTTCTTCTGCTTTTTCTTTTGCGTATTGTGCTTCTCTTAAGATTTCAAGTCGTCGTCGTGCCATGTTCAGTTCTCTTTCCTTTTTCAAAATGGTCTCTTGGGCTTCAATTTGTTCAATAATCTCTGAGGTTTTTGTACCACGCCGAAATCTTTTATGAAAGCCAATATCTTCAACTTCGTTTAAAACAGCTTCTTTTGTTGTTTTCACAAGTTTTTCTGTAGCATACTTCACTGCAGTACCGGCAATCTACAAACAGCAAACAAGAATTACATCATTAATTCATGAATTATATCATTAATTCATGAATTGCATCATTAATTCATGAATTACATCATTAATTCATGAATTGCATCATTAATTCATGAATTACATCATTAATTCATGAATTACATCATTAATTCATGAATTACATCATTAATTCATGAATTACATCATTAATTCATGAATTACATCATTAATTCATGAATCAGAGTAAGGGGATGTTGTTCATCGCTAAGAAAACTTCCACCAGTGAAGGATTATTTTTTTTTTTAGAAATCATGAATTTTGAAAATATTTTTTGTTTAACTTTGTTTATGCATGATTACCAAAATTAATGACTAATAACACGAGATTATTTAAAGTTTTATGTAACTGATATTTATTAGATATACGATTGACAGTGCGATTTGTAACCAGAAGATTGGATTTAAGTGTTAAAATCAGTGAAGTGCTTTTTTAAAAAATTGAAATAATACAATTTCCATCAAACAAACTTTAAAAAGAATTTTATGAATGTGGTAAATGTTACCTGAAGATTTTTCTGAGCCTTGCTAAAAGGATTAGCTCTAACACGGCTTGCTAATAACAAATGAGCTGTAGAAGCAGACACTGCCTGAGCAGCAGCAATTAACTTCTCTTGACTGGCATTTCCAAGCACTACATCGTTAGCGGAATCACAAAGTGAATCGGTTGTTGAAACCACCAAATGAGCCTAAAGTTAAAACAATAATGATATTTACTGGAAAAATTAATTTCAAATGGTTCTCAAAAATTAATTTTAAATTCGTTGTTTTTGTAAATTGCGGATGAATATCAGGTAATAAACAATTTATGGTTTCTGTAAAACAAAAAATTACCGCTGATACTAAGCCATCCGACCATTGATGGGAATCTACGTAACTATTTCTTCTCCTTGAACCAATCTTAGAATATTTACTTTTGTTAAAAGATTGCAAACAACAACATTATTAAATATAATTATCGTAAGAATTATAACAAATATCTACTAACTGTAGTTATCAATTAAAATCTATTAACTATAATTGTTAAATATAAAAAAACATTTTCATACTTTTCCAGTCTCGACCAGCTCCTTTTGCAACAAAGATGCAGCCTTTAATAAGCTTGCAGAAGCTGATATAACAACTTTTGCAGCTTCTAGTATTCGTTCTTCAAAGTTAAGCTCATTGTTCAAAGTTAAGCCGTTCTGAAAAATTTAATCACACTAATTTGACTGGTCAGAGTGGTCAAATATCAAATTCTAAGCCATTTCTGGCACAACACTTAATATTTGACCACTATGATGGAATGAAATATGAATGTAACATTCAAAATAACATTAGAAATTGGATTTGCATTTAAAATAAGATTGAATAAACATCGATAGAAGCATCAACTATAAAATTCAAAAACAGTTCTACTGAAGTAACAATACTGTAACTACTCGGTTCAGTTGCTTCTTCTGATTGAACTGATGGGAAAAAAGTAAAAAGAACACAAAAGCTCCCTCATGAGGTCCCTCTGTGTATTCTATTGGTTGTGCTTTATTGAAAACTTGTAATTAGTTACTTTTTAATGTAAATGAGGAAAAGAGTGGAAGGGTGAGGAAAGGGGGATGTTTTAAAGGACATTTTTTTGACTTTACATGTATTTAAAATATCTGAACATTTTAAAAAAGAATCCAAAACAGCTGACAACTTTTTAACTTAATTTTAGTTAAGTGTTGGATAAATAAAAGTCCCTGAGAGTAAACATTCCTCTGAATATCCTGCTAATAACCATTTCAAACCGTGTAAACCATAAGTTTTCAAACCCTACAAACCATAAGTTTTCAAACTTGAATTTTAGGTTATGAATTAATTTTTTAAAAATAATTCTTTTTTTAATTAAAAAAAGTAACAAGTCTTTTTCTTCCAAAGTCTTTCATTTTTATCAAAGTAAAATAATGGAAAAATAAGATACCGTTTCAAAGCTTTTTGTGGTTTTTTGCAATTTTATTGTTTTTGGACAAAAAATACACCAATTTTTACTTTTAGACATCTCATTACAGGACGAAAACATAATTAAAAAATGAGTTTTTTATTTTAAATTTATTATCTAAGCCAAAAAAAAAAAATCACTTTTCAACTTTTGTTTTTAAAACTTTTGCTAACCTCTTTTGCTAACTTTAATTTTCACTGTATAGCGGAAATAAAATAAGTATGGCATGTAAGTAGTTTACACAAAGCACATGTGCTTTTTGTGTTACATGCTCTAATATAAGCCAGATTGAAAGCATGTTCATTTACTGGTCTGTAGATCAAAATTTCTTTTAAAGAAACCAATTTTGGTGCTGCATCAAAACCATCAAAACTAACAGTTTCTAAATTTCTGAAACATCAAATCATGTTAAAACTGTAAACATTTTAAATTCAATCTACAATTCCACAGGATGTCAATCTACAATTTCACAGGATGTCAATCTACAATGCCACAGAAAGTAGAATGTCATATAAAATACACTTTCTTCATTCTCATCTTGATTTTTTTTCTGAAAATTTTGGCTAAAGATTTCATCAAGACATATTGATAATGAAGCAATATTACCAAGGCCTAAGTGTACAGCAGTGATAGGTGATTTGTAATGGTTTCTTTAAATGGAAACTATTAGACAACACAAGAATCAGTTTCACTCAGTCCAACACTTTTTAGACTCATTAACTACAAGCATTTCTAATTCGTCAACTTTATGTTTTAACATTTTCTTAAACCATATTTAAGATATTCTTTTTAAAAAATGAATTTGAGAAAAAGTTCTTATGCTATAATGTGATGATATTCATATCTGTATTTATATTTGTCTCTTGATATAAGAGAGACATAAATGGCAATAATCCTCTTTTTTTTATTTTAAAAATAATTGAATTAATTTTTGGTCTTCGTACCTTTGAAAAAGTGTTAGGATTGAGCTTAGTAAGCTTTTTAGCTGAGGCCTCAACAGAGGATACTGCTTCCAACAAATCAACCTCTGCAACTTTATTAGGATCTTTGCAGAGAGTAAGATCACTTCCTAAAAATAAATAATCAGTAGCATGATGTAACAACATAACAAAACATTACATAAAAAAATCACTCTGAAATTAAATTTTGAAGACATTACAAAACTATTTGCAATCATTAAAATGGTCAAAATACCAGTTTCAGACAACTTGAGAACAAATTTTAGAGTAGGATATTCAGGTTTAGATTGGTAGATGCTAATTTCTAAAGGAAAATAAAAATGGAAAGGGAATCAATAAGGTTCTCATATTGTTTTTTAATGTCAATGTTAATATTTGTTTGTTAATATTTAAGTGTTAACTAAATAAGTATTATAAAATATTATTCTAATTTTTTAGCAGTCACCAGACCTCTCAATTCTTCTGCAGTATCCACAAGCTCTTCTATTGACTGTGTCACTTTGTTAACCAGGGTTGGTAACTCTGCTTTTAAATCAGGGTGGACTTGTATTTGAACCAAATGGTTGAGAACATTACAATACAACTGATTTGTTTCAGTTACACAGCAAATAATTGCCTCTCGAACAATATCATCATCTGTGCACTGTATCACCCCCTTTTAACATTAAAAAACTATTATAATTATTTCATCATATTTACCAAGCAATCCATACAGAATTCATAAGTAATTTGCTTTAAATATCAGTAAATTAGATATTTTATGTCATTTTTTTAACTTTAAGATACAGCTCCCATCTTTAACTGTTATTTATGGGATTAAATACCTGAGCAACTTCAAAAAGTTCTAAGCACTTCATCCGACCAAAGCTAGCAGCATTAATAATATCAGCTTGCTTAACTGAATCTCCTGCAGCTACTACTTTTGCTATTGCCAAAGAAATTCCTTTTGTTGCTTGAATCAGCTCATCAGGTGATGCAGTTTTTTTATTATTTGCAGATGGAGCTGTTTGCTACAAAATAAACTTTTATTAACTTTTATAAACTTTTATTACTTATTTAAAGCACCAATATCATTGATTCCCTTTCCAACAAAACCAATAAAATCAATTAGTTTTTTAAGGATCTTACAATAACTGCTTGGCGAATTGCTTCTATAGTAGACTCAACAGCTCTTACACCACGAGATGACTCATCTTCAACACTTTTCACAGTTTTAAGTAAAGAAGCAAGATTGCCAACCATATGCTGTAAAAGAAACTCAGTAAGTAAAAAAAAATATATCAACACTTATCACTTTTTAACACTTAAATTGACAAAATGATATGAATCTAGTAATTGGTCATCTACATAAAGTGTACATGAAGTACAAAATTTTAAATATAACCTTAGCTGTTGTCTTAGTTGATTCTTTAGCACAACTGTTATTTGGATTACCACTAGTCTTTGTTTCATTGATAAGATCTCGTAATGCAGTCATTACATCTTTAACAGCATTTAGTAACAAGGTCTAAAAAAAGATTTGAAGCAATTGCATCTAAAAATATGATCAGATCCATCAAACAGATTATAATTTTAGATGCAATTAACAGGCAATCCTGCTTGTTATAAAAACATTCTTTAATTCAAAAAAATGTTTCGGTTTGCTTAGACTGTACAAAAATGAGCATGTTTTTTTTTTTTTTTTTTTTTTTTGTTATTAATGCAGTTCTTTTTATGGGAAAGATGAGTGATGATTTATATGTTTAAATTTTTATTTTCAATTTATATGTTTTCTAATGTTTTGAAATCATATTTTTATCAAAAAAAAAGATGTAAATAATCAAGGATCAATTGCAAAGTGTAAATGTTAAAAATGCACACCAACAGTTTTGTAGTACACTTTGAAAAGTCAATTAGTAAAAGTCAAACAATTTTGCACCAACAACTGGCAAATAAGAAGTTAAAAAATTCAAAAGCTAAAAATTTGTTAAAAGAAGTAAAACTGTTAAAAGAACATCTTTAACAACCTCAGTGATAAATGTTTTAATGGGACTTAAAGTTCTTTTTGAACTTTATTTCTATTTGCAAAAACTATATTCACTGTAACTAGTATTTTTCTTTGTTACTTTTAAAAGTTGAAGATATATATATATATATATATATATATATATATATATATATATATATATATATATATGTAAATATTCATAAATTACAATAACACAAAATGAGTAAAAATTTATACCTGGCCATCAGCATCTTCTGCACCAAGTGCAGTGGCAGCTTTCTTAATAGCAACACCCAACTTGTTGGTACTGACTACAGCATCTTTAACTAAAGTAGCAAGATTTTCTTGCGAGACTGAACTTAAGTTAGTTAGTGCTTTCACACCTTTTCCAACATTTTGAATAGAAACTAACACATCCTGAAAGAAAAAAAAAACTAAAAAATAACTGCAGAAAAGAAAAATCTTTAAAAGAATAAGTTTTATAAAAACCTTTAACAATAAAAGTTGTAAAAGATGTTAAAGAACATTGAAAAATTTAAATTTAAAAACAAATTTGGTTCAGAAGCTTTTTTTTGCAACAGTAGAAACCAAAATAGGATTTTGTAAGGATTTTTTAAAACTTTTTGAAAGTAAAGAAAACTTTCCGAGAAAAAAACAACCTCTTTGTGCTGATTAAAAGCAGAATCATCATTTTTAGTAAGAGTATGAGCCTCTGCAATCATTCTGGTTGAATCTATGTCAGAAATGAGTCCATCTAAAGTACTTATTGCCTTTACACATTCTTGTATCCCTACAGAACCCTTTTCGATGTTTGATACTATTGAAGCAACCTTAAAATAATGTTGCATTAAATAAGTAAGACTAAGTAAAAATAATGTTTCACTATTTAAATTCTGAACAGAACAGACAATATCAAATAATTCTGAACCAAGTAAAAATCTCTCACAGCAAGAAATGTAAGAAAAAACATAATCCATGTAAATGTAGTGGATAAAAAAGTCCACATATCTGAGAAAACAAGGTAGACATACCACTTTGTTTCCACAGATTAAAAGTAACCATAAAACTAAAATACCTTTGAAGAAACATCTTTGACATCTTCAGCAATTGCTTTTTTATTAACTTCTGTTAAATCAAGTCGAACCTTTTTAGCTGACCTCATAATTTTTATGCAAGCATCTCCTAATTCTTGAGTATTAGCAATAAATTCTTGTCCAAGCTAAAAAAAATTTACATTTAAAATAAAAGTTATTATTAAAAAAAAAACAAAAAAAAAACAAACATTTGTACTTCCAAAAATATCAAAACCATTTTATATTTGTCTTGCATTTTGCATTTATATTACAATTACTAGCAATTTTTATGTACTTGTGATTTTTAAGTAAAAATAAGTTTTTTCAAATTTTTTTACAAAAAGGTATGCTTAGTTGCAAGTCTAAATACCCATATAAACTATGATAAAGATTTTTTTATTTTTTTAAATCATTATGAATGTTAAAACTGATACAACAACTAATAAACTGCAGCCAGTAATAATATTTAGTTACTAGTGTAAATAGAAAATATTTTTCCTAGATGGTGCTTATCTTACTATAACATTTTGTTTATTAAATAGATGATGTTTATCTTTTATTAATTAATAAGCATTTATGCATTTATTTTTAATGTTTAGAACCACTTTTGTTTAGTCAAATCAGAATCACCATTAATAAATTGTCAATTGATTAAAATACTTCAGAATTTAAAAAAATTTGAAAAATAAATTTAAAAAGTACCTCTGGGTTTACAAGTTTTGCTGCAAACTTAAGATCTTCACATAACTTTTCATAATTTAATGACACATGTTGACATATTTCGTCAAGATCATTTGGGCTTGTGGAGCTTCTTTCAGCCTATTAAAAGTCCAAATAAACTTTATTTGTTATATGTATGTATTTTTTGTATTAACACCTATTTGTAAGAAATTTTTATTTCCAAGAACTTAAAAAAGGAAAAAAACTTCTAAAATTGTAAAAAACATAAACAAATAAAATAAATGATATAAAATGATTTACGCTTACCAAATTATAAGCATCTTTATCAATCATTTTTAGTGCTCTTAAAATATTTTCCTGGTGAGTAAGATATGAGTGAGCACTCTCATTTCCATCTTCAATGGGAATCGCTAACTTTAAAAACAACATAAATTACACTTACATCTTTTTTTATAGCATTTTATTATTCATAACATTTTATAGAAATAAAAAAAACATACACTTTTATAAAATATTATGAAAATTATCAATTTAATTGTTAAACAGTATAAATAAGATAAACTGTATATACAATAAAATGTTATATACAATATACAATAAAATGTTTTAAAGTTTAACATCAATTATGGAGTATGAAGAAATTTTTGAAGCCTTACATTTTGCTTATTGAGCTCAACTGATTTGGTTGCACAATCCAATCCATCATCAATAAAAACACCTTTGAGAAATTCCTGAATTTCTTTTAATGCTGTTTTGAAGTTATCACCAGTTTCAATAACTGCAGTTTGAAGTTCACTTGTTAACTATAAATATCATTAGCACAACATTTTTATAACGAGCATCAATTAAAAAAAAAGTACATTTATATAATTTTTGTGAAAAATGAACATAAAGTGTAATACAGAAAACAAAAATATATTTAAAAGACCTCAGAGTCATCTATGCTTTCTTTCAAAGCATTTAACATAAGGATAGCAGATTCAAAGACTGTTTTTGTTATGGCCAGCATTTCTGCTTGTTTTGAAGGCATCAATGACATTTGAGAAGATACTGCAAATGAAGCTGCAAGTTCAGACAAATTACTTAAGATTGAGCCAATGTTGGAAACCTGTAAAAAGAGTTAAATTTTAATCAAAATTTAGAATACTGCTTCAGAATATTGTTCTAAATATTAATTTATGCATAGCGTATGGAAAGTCTTTGGTCAAGTAAATGCTAAATAACTTACTGAGGTGCCAATTGATTCACAATTATTTTCAACATTTTGAATAAGAACAGGAACAAGGCTGTCTGCACTTTCACAAACAGCAACAATTGAACTTTCTAATGTCTGAAAAACATGAGAAATATCACGAAGAAAATTTAAACAAAAATCCCCTTTATTTTGATCTTCTCTTGCAAAGTCTATTGAGTTTGGGAATTTTTTTTTTAGTTTTATTTTATATGTTAAATCAACAACTAAAGAAAAAAAAAGCAATTCAAACAAAAGAAGTAAGTAATCATTTTGATAAATTAATTTTTCTTTTTAATTTCTTGTGCTTAGTAAATAATGGTAAAAGAACTAACCAATTGGATGTCAAAAAATTACCTTAAGTGAATGTTTTCTTTTTATGTTTGGTGTGGAACCAGTTGCATTGAGAGAAGCTTTGTCAAGATCATGAATGCATTTATTAAGCAAGTACAATGTTTGATCACATACTAATTTGTTCTGACATGCCTACACAAATGTAAAATGTTTAATGGTCAAATGTTTACAACTAATGTTTGTCTGTTTGTTTGATGATTAATCTGTTACCTTGTTTGCAGCTTCAGAGAACTCCTTCACAGATTTCTCAGCATGCAATATAGTCTGAGATAGTTGAAGAGCACCAGAGGTTTTACTGTCAGGTTTGATTAATTCTTTTAAAGCAAATATAACTCTGGAAGCAGCCTTTAAATAAGAAAAAGACATTTAAAGAAATTTTCAGCTACTCAAATTAAATTACATCGTTAAAAAAAAATTTAAATCTTTTTTTTACTGGTATAAAGTATTTGCTTGATGACAAGAGTTTTCTTGTTGCAATTTCATTTTCTGGATTTGCCTCACTTTCTTTAACAGCATCTGATAGACCTTTTGCATTCATTGAGATAAATGCCTATAACATGAATAGGCACATATGTAAGTAACATGAATATACACATATGTAAATAGGTACTTTTTGAATCTACTTTCCAGATGCAGAAAAGTAATTTCATTTTCTCTAATAAAAAAATACTTTAAAGATTTTTAAACAAAAAAAGTTTAAAATCAAAACTTACAGTACTTATTTTCTTATAGTCTTCAGACAAATCTGATTTTTGCATAGCAACCTGCTTAGCTGCAGTCAACATTTGTGTTGTGGATTTCAAAACAGCAACAGCAGAATCACGCAACCTTATTATAGATGCTGCTTTCACACCATCACCTGTTACCATATTTGCAACACTTAGGGCTTCAATAACCATAGACTTCAAAGCAGCTTGTTTCTCTTCATCATCAGGCTCAGCTCTTAATAACTAAAAAATTATTAACTGTTGCTCTACAAATCTCTAAAAATATGTTCCATATTTAATATAAATTAATATAAAAATAAAAGTATAAAAAAGTATTGAGCTGACTGTTTGATTCTTAAGTAAGCACAATATTTTTATTACTAAGCAAAAAAAAAAAAAAAAAAAAAAAGAGCAAAAACAACTAAAAAAAGAAACCTTAGCTGACTTCAATAAATCAGCTGTAGCTCTTGATAACTTGGTAACTGCTTCTAACTTCTTCTCCTTTTCATTTGGGTTATCAGCAGCAGATAACTCCATAGATTTTGCAAGCTGGGCACATACCTAATATATAAAAAAATCAAAACAATTGAATTTATACAAACCCCATAGCAAAATTACTATTTGATTAAATTGGGCAATAAAATTTTTTCCAAAATATGCCCTGATTTCAAATGAAATATTTATGATTCACTTCCACATGAGGTGTTAAAGAGCAGTTTTTTATGTTAACTTTTATGTGACACATCTTCATAAGATATCCCATGAGCCATCTGTAAGATCTATCAATTGCATAGGTTTAAAACTTCTATTGCATTTGTGCACCACAAAAGGGTTGTTTTAGTTATTATTTCTTGTTAATATTTTAATTTACTTACGATTTCTGTTTTGTGTATTGAAACTATGAACTAACTAAAAACTGAAAAGAAAAAAAGGCAAGTTATACATTAGTGTAAGAGTGGGAGGTCAAGACAAAACATGGGCTCCACACATGTTGTATATGCTGAGTCCATTGTTCCACACATGTATATGCTGTGCTCATTGCAACAATGTTTGAGGTTTATTTTTTTATTTATTTTTTAGATTAATTATTAATATCTGTTAAAATTCACTTATTGTTCCTTTTACAAGTCAAATATTTAATTTTATACCTGGATTTTCTTCAAAATCAAAAGATAAATCAAAATCATGTATCTTGAGATTGCTTCTGCAATTGGGCATAATTTCATCATAACACTTTACTTTAAACATTAGAAAAGTTTGGGAAAATCTTTAAATGATAATTTCTTGTTCTTATCAAGAGCCAGGTTAAAGAGCCTTCAATTTACCATATAAATCTTGTGAGGAATTAAAGTTATTATGTTCGCTTCAATGTTTTTTTTTTGTCTTTTTTTTTTTTTAAAGTAAATGGGAAAAAAAAAAGAAGAAATTTTCAAAAACATTATTTCTTGTAGTGCAATATAACTACCACTATCTTTATCATTTGGTAATCTCAATAATAGGGCGGTGTGAAAACATCATCAATATGTTTGCTTTAATATTTTTTTGTAATAAATTTGAAAAAAAGAAGAAAATTTTATAAAACAATTTTTCTTCTAGCCTAACATAACTGGCACTATCTTTATCATTTGGTGACTTCAATATTTAAAAAAAAAAAAAAAAAGTTTACTAAAAAGCTAATTTTAGAAATTTTGATTTTTCATTTTATCACAAAGAAAAACAATTGACCAAAAAAGCAAAAACATTTTTAAAATAACTTGACATACAGTGTAATTTAAAAAATTATTATGTTGTTGGTTGAGATATATTAGAAATGATACACATTTATAGCTTTTGAAGAGCTTTTAAAATTGACCTGAAAAAGCTCTCCGAAGCTTTTGTTTGTGTATTTAATAATTTGTTTTTTATACAAAGTGGTTTATATCAAGATGAAACTGAGACTAATAATTAAATTAAACTTACTGCATTTCAATTATAATTTGTCAAGTAATTTATAAACTGTTTTTTTTATATCAATTTTTTCAATTCCAGCAAAGTCAAATATGAACTAAAAACATTACAATAATAGAGGAACCAAGAAAGTTAGTTTAATACAGAATCAATTAACCTTAAAATAATAGTATATACATAAAACCTTAACTATGCAATACAATCTAATTGTATTTAATAAAACAGGTTTTAACAAAACAAAAATGAAAATATGTACCTGACCAATTATAATAGATTGTTTAATCATTTCATCAGAATCTCCATTACTTTTAAAAAACAAATCATTAGCATCAAGCAGTATATCAAATGAATTTTGTTCTATGAATTTTTCACTGCCTTTTTCAACATGCTTAAGTAAAGCATCTGAAGAGTCTATGATATTGACCAGAGCAGATTGTATTTTAGGCTTTAAATCATCTGTATTACTTGCAACCTTAAAGTAAGTGATTATAATTGTTGAAAAGCAAATTATTTATCAGTAAAGAGATAAAAAAAAAAAAAGATTATCAATAAAACTTATCAGAAAAGATTAGGATTTATTTAAAACAGTGATAACTTACTAAACAAAGCCCACCCAAAGTATTAGCATCTGTTTGAAGCTGTTTGATCAACTCAGAAATCTCTGTCTGTGTATTTGAAGAGTTAATATATGGCAATAACAAATTGATACTTGATGTGAACTGTGTCATTTTTTCTTTGGAATGCACAGCCATAGTATTGATTTTTTGATAACTTTCTTTGTCTAATGCTTGAGAAACTTCTTCTGTTACTGTTAATAAGGAATCATTTGCTCCCACAATTCCATTGACCTTTTCAAGCACAACTTCATTAAAAGCTTGATTTTTAGGAGCTTCCCCATTGATTCTTATAAATGCACGACTGATATTGTTTACACTGATGATAACTCCACTGCGATTCTACCAAATAATTGTTGTTTAAAGATATAACATAAAAAAAGTAATATAAATACTTTTAATATGTTTTACACAATAATGGAAATAATATGAGCTATTAAAAATGCTATCAAAGAAAATAATGCAATTACATTCTCTTTTGGATTTAACGAAATGAGAAGGTCTTTGAATGCATTAGCCAAATCTTTTGCTGCATCCAGTAATGTATCATGATCATGAGAATCATGTTCATTACTTGAGCTTTTCACATGCATCTTTAACTTGCGTGTTAAGTCTGTTAAGTTTGAGGTTCTAAAAAAATTTGAAAATATTGTTATATGAAAGTATTTTGTGAGCTAAAAATGCTATAAACTTTTTAGTGAAGAATATTTACAATATCGTAACACTGTTTCCAACAGCCAGCAGATCATCTTCAGAAGGGTTGGCAGATGTTTTGTTTACAACAGAAACAACACCTGTTGCAATATTTGATAGTAACGTCTCAATCTGATTATCCCCATCATCTTTCTGTTTTTTAAAAAAATCATATTTATTATATATATAACTAATACTATTCTTTTAATGGTGTAAATTAATGATGTAAGAGTTTTTTTCTATAACTTGAAAGGCTAAAAAGTTACAAATTTTTTAGTGCACAAAAACTGCTTACAATGGCTTAAAAGAAAAACTGTCCCAAAAAAGAGTTTTGACACTAAAACTACAATAATTTTGTTAAGCCCAATGGTGGAATAGGGTAAGCTACCAAAGATAAGCAAAATGTTAATCAAGATAAAGCAGATTTTATTCAACTTGGGTTTTTAATGAATTTTAATGAACACTTTATTATTAAAAAAAAATTTGAAAACACAAGTTTCCTATCTTCAAGTATAACAATAATGTTAAACCTGATTGTTATACACAAACACAAAAAACTAGCATTAAAACAATCAGCAAGTTAAAAAATATATAAGATCATGCAATAACATTTTATGTAAATGTTTTAAGCTATTATCATGAAAACTAATTTAAATGATGTAGAGCGATCCAAATCATCACACGAGCATCATTGAAAAATGTCAAAAACGTAATAATCAGAAACTTTGGAAGAAATCAATGATGGAAAAATTCAGAATTCAGCATACCTAATATACATACACCTACAAACCTAAATATTACAAGCCCATTTAAAAGAATAATTTACTTAAAACTTTTTACCCGAACTTCCAGCTCTGCATATAGTGGTTCATCAGTAGCCTCATTACAACTTTCTTCATTTAGTTCATCAACAAGCATCATAATAGCTTTGCTATTATTATCCAAGTTGTTAATCAAGGCTTGCTGCCCTGAAGAAAACTGCCCTTGAATACTAGTTTTTTTTGGATATTGTGGAATAGATTCTTTTACATTTGAAAAATTATTTCGTGAAATATCGATTCTGCGACAAGGAAGATTTGTTGCTTCGGAAATCACCCCATGGTCATCTCCATCTCCAGTCAACATTTTTATACGCTTGCGCTAGAATATTTAAAGCAGTAGATTCGTATATAATTCTTTTTTCGAATTTAAAAATATTTTTATACATGGTACTTTAATTCCAGTTATATCAAGTGAAACTAATAATTTTTAAGTTTTCCTGCATAATTATGTTTTATTATGTAATTAACTTACCCTTTTTAGGATAATATCAATATAACCACCAATAAGTTGACATATTTGTTTTCCTTCATTTGTTACAACTGTATACATACCTTCTTTGTAATCTCCAAAGTCCTAAATTAAGCTCTTAGAATGTAAGCTACCTATACCCTAATACTGAAATAAAAAATGCAATACTGAAATCAATCATTACTAGGGTAAAGCTTGTTGGAGATGCTGCCCATCTTCTCACAGTTGTTAAAGGCCAAACCTTTAACACCTATTAGAAATATAATTGATGCAACATTTTAGAAGACTTTTTATAGCCAGATATTTAAACTATTAAATTACAAAAAGAAAAAAGAAAAAAAAGAAAAAACAGCAACATTAATAAAAGATACCTGCTTTGTTTTTTCATCAAGTCGAAAACAGCTTTCTTTGCTAACACCAAACAGACGTGGAATTAATTTGTTTTTACCTGTAACTTTTTCCTACAAAATCAAAATTCAAAATTGTTTTGTTTCATGAACTTTTGACTTATTGTCATTAAAAAGATAATAATAATGATGATAAAAAATAATATTCATTTATACTATTCACATACTTAACTATTCACATAATATACTTTTATATATGTTATATAACATACAGATGTAAATACAAGGCACATAATACACACGTTGAACATGTAACATAATTAACATAATAAAATAACATAATGATATACAAATGTAAATACAGGGTATTAGCTGGAAATAAAAACTATTGACTGCTAGTCTAGAAATGGGAGAAGTTAGTAGGTATTTGGGGTAAACAATGAGACCCATAAAACTGTTAAAAGAATATAAAACTGTAATAAGATCAAAGAAAATCTTTTTTGACAAAAATATTACAATAGATTCTTAATACAGCAGAGCTCTATCTATAAACTACAATCATTTGCTCAGATGACTGTACTAAGCTCCACATAAAATCATGAAACTGTTTTTGTAAAGTTAGAACAGCAACATCTTGAACTTTAACTTCAAATTAGAAAATATTGTTAATTATGAAATTTATTTGTAAGAAGTAATCTTTTGCTCAGGGCATCAATCCAGATCTTTAAACTTCTATAGATTTTTCTGCCATAATAACTCATATTTTACAAATTCATAAGTAAAGTTTATTTAACAATTTTTAAAAAAAAAAACTTTGAAAGCAGTTCAAAGTAACTTTTAGATTTGAAATAAATTTTTAGTAACAAATTTCCTTTAAAGTGAGAAAAAAAAGTGGAAAGATGAGGGAAAAAATATTAAACATAATTTTATACCTTTACAACAAAGAAAGTGACACCATATGTGGCAAGATTTTGACACAGTTGTATATATTTATATTTGCAGTCAAGCTCGTTTATGCCAACAAGTTTACTATGTTCCTACAACACCAAATTTAGTAATACTGATATCAATTACAGATACTGATCAAATAAAAAAATACAATGAACTTACCTCTTTAACTTTTTTAAGAGTTTCCTTGTTTTTAAGGTATTCTTTGGGAACAAATTCTTTTAACCTAGAAAAATCATTTTCCTATACTACTACAATATAGCGGATTTTTCCATTAAAAGGGGCAAAAGATTTCAAATACTCTCTAACTGAAAATTGTTGGAATATTATAAATGAATCCCTTACTCTATATTTCCCGACTTATATCTTAATTCATCAAAATCTCCATGTTGAACTTGTATCTGATATGCAGCAAACTGAAAGCAAAAGAAACTGAGTAAAATTTGTTAAACCTTTTACAAATTTAAATAGTAGACTTGACACTTCTGAATTTAAATAGTTGACTTGACACTTCTGAATTTAAATAATAGACTTGACACTTCTGAAAGGACTTAAAAAAGGTCCTTAAATACTATATTTTTTCTTGAGCATTTCTTGAGCCCAGATTATAATTATCATTATTATTCAGGGTGGATGCATTTTATTAACTAAAAAAGGTACATAACTCCAATTTATCATAAAACTATACACATAACTATAAGAAACAAAAATTAAATTTAATATGGCAACTTATTTTTCAAAATTCACAGAAACATCAGTTATATAAGCAAAGCACATGTCCTTTTTAAATAAGTTATAAAACTTTTAAAATTAAAATAAGCTATTGAAACATTATTCAGGGGATACTTTTTCTTATTTTTTACACATTGCCTTTATTGGGACACCTTAATTGAGTTTCTATTTTATGTTAAATCTTAATTGGTTAGGGCTGATTTAATTTGCAGCTGCCTTTAGGAGCATACATGTGTTTGAAATCAATATAATGAACAAATAGTTCAAACTACTAAGTGATTGAATCACTTGTTTATACTGAAAATTTCTCTCATTACAGACCCAAAATGTATAAAGACATTTGACATCATAAAAACTGTAAAGAAGATGAGTAACAAATTGAGGGGAAAGTTATAAAGCCTTGAATACTGGTAAAACCATACCCTAGCTGCTTCATCAAGCTGACATGGATGACTTCCATCTAAGATGGCATCACGAGATTGAACATACAATAAATTGATTTCAACTGGATTTGTGATATTCACACTCTGTTCATACATATATCTTCGGCTATATTAAAGAAAATAATTTCTAATGGAAAAGTTTAACACTTTTAAAAGCTTTTTCAAAAATGTAAAAAAGTAATAATCAGGGTTTGATATTTACATCAATAATAATTTTGAACAAGTAATTATCAAATTTATACATAAATAAATTTATTTAATACTTTTGAAAAGTCGTTTTCATTGATTTAATTAAATAGCACTATTGTACAAAAATTTCAATGGTTGAAAGAAAGATTTCCAAGATTTATATATGTTTATTTGTTATTATTCATTATTAACAGAGAAATGTTGATGATAAGAACATTAATTTACCGTATAACTACAATGGAATCATCTTGAACACCAGCTTCACGTAACGTTTTGTTATTACGCAACCAATTAGCTAGATAAAAAAATGGATGTAAAACTATGAAAAATATTTTTGAAAAACAGAAAATTCTTTCATGAAACTTCATAAAAAGTTAGTTCTAGCTTTATATCAGCATAGTTTTTCTTAAGAAAAAAAACAGTATTTTTTCGTAAATTTTCAATATTTTTGGGTAATAAAATACACTCTTTTAAACTGTAAACAAATGATGGTTTTCAGCACAGCTCCTATTCATCTACAACACAAATAACTAAGCTGGCTTGAATAAACTTAAAACAAAAAGTAATCAAATTTCAATTAACTGATTTTCTAAGCACTAAAAAAATAGAAAATCAAGCAGTCTATTTCAAAACAAAAAAAAAACTTTTACTGTCATCATCAGTATGTGCTTTCTTTTTCAATATTTGAACTTTTTTCTCTTGCAATTGATCAACTTTGTCCATAATCAAATCCTATAAAACAATTTTAAACTATTAATATATGTTATCACTCAAGATGGTTATTGATTTAAAATTATTTTGAAATACCTTTATGTGCACTGTTTTGACTACAAAAAAGTGTACAACATTATTCTCACTTATAAATCAAAACCAAATTGTTTTTTTAAATTATGATAAACTCCAGGTTTGTTTTTCATTAAAAAGTTTTAGAAAACTTAATAAACAAGAACCATCATATAGAGAGAAGCTCTTCGAGGTGGAACTGGTATATCTGGTAGTTCTATTTCTTTTTCTTCTTCAATAAAAAGTGCATATTCATCTGCGTTTAAAGTGTTTATTCCAATTTTTTCACATATTACATCTAAAGCATGGCCCACAGATTTACTGTCATCTACCTAAATAAGAATTTTTAAAAATATTTTAAAAGTAGCTTCTAGATAAGTATTAATCTGTTCTTTAAGCACTAAAGGCAGAATTAGGAGATGCTATAACAGATTGATCTGAATCAATATCCTTCAATGCAGACATATTAAACCTTTATTTCTTTTTATGGAAATCAGCACAAAAAGCTTAAAAATTACCAGCACTGTTTTGATTGTTTCATCTAACATTTTAACTTTTAGATATCGATTTTTGTCCTTATAATACAATGTTGTCTGAAAAAAGGAGAGTATATTTTGTTACATTCTCTACTATCATTTATTATTTTTATACACATAACTATAGAGTAACAGGGAAAAAATTATTTAAGTGAACACTAAAAGAAAATTAAGAAAAGGCTATTAAAAAGTAATCATTAAGTTAAAGCTTGTAACATGAAAATTTATTTGCAACAATGAAATGTGGTAAATACTCTGACCAAAATATTTTTGTCGTTGTGCTATAAAGAATTTATTTGAAATTTGTTAAGATTTTGTGAGTGAATTGTAAAGTGCACTTCAATAAAGATTTTTACTTGAAATAAAACATTTACCCCATTTTCAATATCATAAAAACCAATTGTTTTACTATTCATTAGCCAATGACTTTTTTTATCATCCTCAGGATCTTTGTAAAATAAACCATAATTTTCATCTAAACAGGTAATCAAAGGACTTTTAATTGAAGCATACTTTTTAATTATTAACTTAAAGAAATTCACAAATATGTATGCTATTACTTGGTTTAGCTTCTGTACCAGAAACCTTTTCTTGAACTGATTGAATAACAGTTTCGACTCTATCAGTAGAGAGAACCTAAACCATACCAGAGTTTTATCTTTGAACAGTTTTGGTAACTAGCTTCTATTACAACAAAAGGAACACAAATTTAAAAAGAATAAAAAAGCTAAAAAAAGAACCTGAAATGTTTTCAATAAACCAAGATTAGCAATATGTATCTTTACAATCAAAGCTGTCATGTTTGAAGATGCAGGAACTAAAAAAAAGTCAAAGTAAGTAATAAGTTATATTTATCAAAATATTTAATTTTTCATAGGAAGAATGTTTTGCAATTTTATATAAAATAAAAAAAATTACTGAAAATTTCAAGCAATTCAGTAAATGTGAAGAATTTAACAAACTCATTAAAAAATTATATGTAAAGTTTACAACATGCAATACTTGTAAACTTAACATAAAAAAGTATACAATTTATTTTATAAAACTAAAAAGATGGTATCTAGATATAATAGTTTTGAAAATTATAATTTCAGTTTTAATTTTTTAAAGAAAGTAACTATAAAATGTCTATTGAAGTAAAAATTAAATTGTCTTTAATAAATTAAAAAAAAAAGAAAAAAAAACTAAAAAAATAACAAGAAATTTATAAGAAAATAATAACCTTTCCTCTAAGAATAAAAATCTTTTTTTTTTTTTCTTTTTAAGATCAATTACAAATACAGTGTTATTTGAACTTTGAATGACATAATTTATAATCAGGTCAATTAAAAAAACAATGTTTCCTCTACCAAATCATAATTACAATGCAATTAAGAGTTATATTAGCCCAGAAACAATTTTTTTTTCCACAATGAACTTACATAATCTTATATTGTTTAAAATGTCATTAATTATGTATCATTTAAAGTTAAGATTTTATCTTTTTTATATTTTTATTTGTGGAAAAATTTTGTTAAAATTTTTAACATCACTTTTTAATTCAAAAACTCAAAAAAAAGTTTTTTTTAATAGAAACCCCTCTAAGGAATGTTTTGTAAGGAAATAATTTAATGAGATTACCATTGAACTTAATGATAAAGTTTTAAACAATATGGTGCTTCTTCCAGGAGAGAAAAAAGTACTTTTAGTTACATACTGGTTTGGTGAGAAAGAAAGGAGAGCAAGTTTAATAAATTGATTTTTTTTTTCTTTCAAGTAAACTTTTGACATAATACAAGAACAAGAACATAAAAACATTTGCAACTATAATGGCAAAAAAGTTACAAAAACTGTAATCATAATGGCAATCAAGCTATAAAAATATACATTTAAAGTTTACAAAAAGAAAAAAAACATATTTACATTTCATAAAAGTTGATCTCATTATAGTTTTACAGTTGACAACTCATAAATGAAAAAATATATTTACATTTCATACACAAAATTGATTTCTTCATAGTTTGACAGTTAATAAGTATGTAATTTAAAAAATTGGTTAATTTTTATATGTAAAAAACAAAAAAAACAAAAAAATTAAAAACTTTTTTATAGTTTGTAAGAAAATATTTTTATGTACTTTCATTACTAAATAAATCAAAAACTGAGCTCAGCATTTTATAGACTTTTACATTGTAAAACATAAAAGAATAGCACTATAAATATTTATACACTTTTGATTCATTTAAAATTCAACCAACATTCTTATAATATAAGCTACTAATGTTTACATTTGGCCTCTCTCATTTTCAGGAAGTTCTAAGGCGTTATAAATATTATATTTACGAAGTGGATATGATCGATCTGCTAAATACTTTTGCTGATACTCAATCATGTGTTGCTTAATGGATAACTCTTCTATATCTTCAACACTTTTCTTCAAAAGACTGAAACAAATGTAGATATTTAAATGATTGCATAATTTAACAAAATTTAAAAGGATTACAAATTTATCTAGAAATCAGTAAATTATAGAAAAAATGAATAAAAAACAGATCCAACAATTTTAATCCACAGAATGTGTGTTTATACAAATATAAAAGTTAATTAAATATTACTAATGAATATATATTTGATTGACTAACTAAGATATAACTTTGATTAGCTAAAAAAAACTTTGTTTAAAATATAAAAAACTTTCACATACAGTTCATGTTGATCCAGGATTAAACCCAGTTTATGCTCACAGCGTGCTGCATGCATTCTTAGGCGAGCGGCTTCAAACTCAGGCTGCAGCTCAAAAACACACTTGTAACAAATATCTGCAAGATCATACTGACCAAGTGCCTGTTAAAGTTTTACAATTAAACTATTAGGACCAAGATATATAAAAATGTGCTTTAACAAAAAAAAGACAATCACTATTTAAATGATAAAAAAAAACTTTATTTAAAGTTAAAACTCACAACTAAAAACAAGAAAACAACATAGGAAACTCTTTCTAACAAGCAAACTATAGATTGCAGAAAGTATCAAATCTAACCCCATAAATGTTTCCAAGAGTGAAATACACAATATCATAATCATTTGTTATTTCAAGAGCAGCATGCATTAATGTAGCAGCATCAAGAGAATATTTTGATTGGTGGAGAATGTTTGCAAGACTTACTAATGCCAAGTCTTTGTGATTCCTAAAATAAATCAGGATAAGGTTCACTTAAATCAAAAAAACATTATGATAAACTTTTAGCATAAAATTGTGATGAGGGCATTAATGTATATTTGCTTACTTTTTGGGTATAGACCTTAAGTTTTACTGACCTTGGTGAAGAATCAAGTGCCCTGCGTAAACATTCAACAGCTTGGTTAGAATTTCCTGCAACTCTCCAATAAATTGCAGCAAAGTTTAACAAGATCCATGAAGTTTCATTCTATAAAACATGAACTAACATAAATATGCATGAACATTTCACACAATTTGAGCATAAAATTTGGTCTTAAAATAAATTAAAACATTCATTTTTTTAAAGTGTTCAAAATTACATGAAAATGAAAATACAAAAAAGATTTCCTACCTTTTGAAGAGCCCAATGCACTTTATGACCAAATTCTGGTAAATTTTTTACTTGAGGAATTGAATTAACCAAACTATCCTCTGTAACATTTTGAAGAAATTTCCTTTCTGCTACACCTTCTAAATGATCATAGCTCTTCATACTGAATAGAAACTCTGAAGTACAAAATGGTTGATTAAGCTTAACTGGCAAAGGTTGCTTTTCATCAAGATAGTGTTCAATTCTAAAAGAACAATAAACTAACATTTTTCAGGAAAAGAGCAAAATTTAAAAATTGGAAATCCATACATTTTAAAAACTAAGTTCGTACTTTATACCCTTTGCCTCTAATCGCAGAAAAGAACTAATGTAGAGATCAAATTGAGATAACTTTTTCCGAGCAATTTGACAATCAGGATCAGAAAAAAAAGCTAACTTTTCTTGATTTTTATGAATAGAATCTTCTGTAAGCAAGCTACTATGCTGTTTAATCAAATCTTCTGATTGTTTTTCAAGTGCCCTAAGTTCATCAACAGCTTGGCTTTGTTGTATGAATAACATAAGGTCACTTGGGTTGTAGACATTATACCAAGTATCAACCTAAACGAATACCTGTTTATATACGCAGTTAAACAAGTGGTAATTTTTTGAACTGTGTATACATGTGTGTAAGAGAGTGAGAGAGTATTTGATTTTAGATAAATAGAATATTTAATTTCAAACTGATAGGGAAATATGACCACTGATATATCAGAGTGTTGATTATTGTAGAACAAACAATTTTTCACTTCTTTTTATTTTAGACTTTTGAAATATTTAACATTAAATTTATTGATAAACGTGCAATGCAAAAGTGCCAAGCCATAGATAGTAACACTTTTAAAAGAGAGCAAATAAAAGGTTTTTTGCACTTTTTTTTTCTTTTACATAAGCCTCAAAGTTTATATCTCTGATTTTGCCAGTGGTACATAGCAATTGGTCCTCTTCTTAATAACTAAGGCTTAGTTATTAAGAAGAGAACCAATTGCTATGTACCACTGGCAAAATCACAAAGCAGATCATTACAGATCATTAAAAGAGGAAATTTAAAAAAATTTTGACTTAATAATACGGATATAATAATAAAATTTACTAATTTATAAGCTCACTTAGTTTTTCGTCCATTAAAGTTTTTTTGAAAAGCTTTTCTCAAATGTAGCATTTTTGCTGGCAATAAATAAATACTCTTAGTAATTTTCATATTATTTGCCATTTTAAAACTTATTATTATTTCCCTGAATGCTTTTGGAAATAGATAAATACACACACACACACACACACACATAAGCATATATAAACACACTTGACTCTTTATCAAACCATCTTCAAACAGCCAATGAGTTGCAGCATTGACAATAAATGGAGCGCACGATATGAAACACAACGTGGTTATTTTGGAATATAAAAGCCAAAAGCCATTAACAGACTTTTGCCATATTTTACTATCCATAAATTGAATTAAAAAATGTGAAAACAATTTAGCAATAATTATACGGTTCTACATGTGTAAATACGATTTTTCGCCGACTGAGTTGTTGCCGATAAAATAATAGGCAAATATCGATCATATATATCAACCATTGTTAAGACCATTTAATTTATTTTCCGAACTATTTCAATCCGTTTTAAATAACAATCATTCAAAACGAAGTTTTTCATACTCAATACAATTTCATTCATATTAAATATAAATTCAATATTATGATAGACCTCTTCCACTACATTTTAGGTAATCGCCAGGGATAAGATCAGAATGTGTATTCTTCATTGTGACTAAAATACTCGAACTATTTATTCAAAAATACTTTGCGAAAGGCGAAACACCTTTCACAACTTGTTTTTATCTTTTGACAGAAGACAATTAACAAGTTAGAACAACAGTTGCTTCGAACAAATCCTTTATTTTCTTCTTATAGTCCTTTATAGATATATAAGGAAGAAGGGGGTTGTGGGGTGGGAAAGGGAGGTTCTTAAAGGGGTCGTCCATAAACTACGTCACGAAATTTTTTACCATTACTGACTCTCTTTCCCCCTATTGAAACAAGTCGTTAATTTTTATCTACCCCCTAAAAGTACATCACAAATTTTAAATATCTCCCTTGATCAAACTGATTGCCATAAGCTCAGACTGATGACGTGGTGCTAAACGAACTGGTCTTTGCCTTATCGGATGCTGTTTAGGATTTAAAAAGCACAAGATGACGTCGATCATTGTTGGTAATGACGTCTTCAAAGCTGCTAGGAAGCGATTAGCGAGTTTATTTGTAATAATGGCTTCAAGCGGTCTTCAGTTGTATTATGGGAAATAAAGCATTTGCAATTACGATCTGCTTAAAGGTAATAATCATAAATGTTGCAGTTGTGAATTGTATTTAAAGAGTTGATATTTTAAAGAGTTCATTTGCAGTCAGATGAAAATGCAATAAAAAAAAAAGTTTGTAAAAAAATGAATTTATATATATATATATATATATATATTTATAATAAAGTCTCTGAGAAAACTTTAATAAATCCTCATATCGTCAACACACAAATAAATGCTTCTTCACCAACAAATAAATGCAGTATTTTTTGCAGAAACGATTCTGAAGAAGAGATTACACAGACAGAAGAAATTTTTGGGCAGAATCCTATGCACCATTGCCAGGTTTGAGAGAATATCATCAAAATTTATCTCGTCCGACAAAAAACGACCATTACTTATTCGGAGACGGAGAGTCTTTCTGCTACTGATATAGAATCACATAGCTTATTTTAGGCTTTTCTCCCTCTAATTCGAAATTTCTGGCATCTTATCATCAGATCTTTTTTTCTTAAAATCCATAGCCAGTTCAATTTTTTCTTCTCTTTTTCCATAAGCTTTATTTTTTGCGTAGATGTTAACTGTCTGCACTTTTTTCTCTTCATCAAACCAACCGAATCTCCGTTTATTAAGTTGATTTCTAGTTTTATTGAATTTCAGGTTTTTTTTCTTGCCGTACAGATTGTAAATCCAAATTTTCAGCTCTTGATGTGGTCTTCAGCCACTAAATCAACTTTGAGCATTACATTACATTCAATTAGATTTGATTTGGTCTCTTTGTCATGAGAAATCATAGATGTTTTTGAAGTTGAAGACTAATAGTTAAATAGTCTCTGACATTCATGGCTTTGGAATAATGTTTGTTTAACAACTGTTTGACTTTTTGTGGAAATCTTTTATATTTTTCTCATTCCACACAGACTTTATCTCTTGTTAACATCTATGCTTCGACTTTGCATGACAATAAGTTTTTACATATCTATAAAATGATAATTGTTTGTATAAATTGTCTTTATAAATTTTACATAGATTTACTAATAAAAAAAAACAAAACAGTAAATGAAGAACTTTCTTTTAGAGGCAATCGAGGCAAAAACATAAAACAACCAATAAACAGCGAATAGAAGATTTTTAGTAACTGATGTTGGTACATGCGTATCTGGGTTTTTACGGCACCGATTTTAAAGACAAAAACTGTGACCTTTTTTTTCAAAGCGTGCTCGAAGTCGGTGTGGTAATGATGTATTTATTTGTCTTTTTTTTTAGAATTTTATATCAGCTTAGACTTTATTAAAAAAGTAGAATGTTTTATGTTGAACAAATTATGGTTTTTTTTACGTGTAATAAATTTTTCAGTTTTTTTTATTGCTATTTAAAATTGTGTTCCTGTTCTGGCATTGCATTGATATTGAAGGCATGTTGGTACATATTTGAAATTTTCCAGTCAACTGTATAGATCTGTTTTCTATGTGCCTGACAAATTTTATTAAAAAATATTCATGACCACATACCGTATTTTTCGACCCAGTGGAGGTACTATTTCCACCTCTTTTAGCGTTACTGTGACTGTTACACTTTATAAAACTGTTTCTGCTATTGTTACTGTTACTTTTTGTTATAAATTCAGTTGTTTTTTTTACAGTTACCAGTGATTTTCATTCGGTTTTAAAATTTCGTTTCTGTTCCGGAGTTGCATTAATATTGAAGGCATGTTGGTACATATTTAAATTTTTACAGGCAACTGTATAGATCTATTTTCTATGTTCCTGCCAAATTTCATCAAAAAATATTCATGACCACATACCCTATTGTTCCACGCAGTGGAGGTATGTATTTCCACTTCCGTTACATAGTGTTAGGGGGAGGGGCGGTTTTTGACAGTAGAGAATTCAGTAAATTTGTTTTTTTTATTCATTATAACGATAAAAATAAGGCGAAAACGCTGAGGCTTTTAATGTATTTAAAGATCACCTCCATAAATATATATATATATATATATATATATATATATATATATATATATATATATATATATATATATATATATATATATATATATATATATATATATATATATATATATATATATATATATATATATATATATATATATATATATATATATATATATATATAATTATTGTAAATATTGCAAAAAAACGCGATATTTTTTTATGCATGCTTTATAAAATTTTATTATAAATTTTACTATTACGTTTTAATCATTAAAAATACTTTGTTTCTTTAATTCGAAACTTTTTTGTTACGTTTTTTAATTGTTTTACACATTTCACTATGCAAAATCATGCGCAAATTAACAATAATTCTATTATAAAGCTGCCGTTAGCCGAACACGAGTTTTATACGAAAGTTGCATTTTTCTTAAGCAATGCTTCATAAAAATAATGTTACTTAAATGAGCATAACTTTTTTTGTAATGATTCTTTTTTCATAAAGTTTTCACCATTTTATTACAAATTCAGAGCTCTTTCGAACCATATATAAAACTTGAATAAATAAATGGTTTGAAATTTTCACACACGTACCTAACTGATGTTTTAAATCAAGCATTTCGAAAATTTGGGAAATTTTTTGTTCACTAGTCAAATTTCTTTTTTATGTTTTTTCTAACAAGCTTCCGTTTTTTAAAATAATACACAAACTGTTACTCATTCTTCCACTTTTTACGAGAAACATTATTTGGGATTTTATTTTTCTTAAATTCACTGCAACTCGTATTTTTGAACGACTGAGATCAATTGCTGACTCAACTTTTTTTTTTTTGTAAAGACAGAGTTGATAGAATTATCATTACAAAAACTCAAAAATACTAATAATTTGACAATTCTATCAACTTTTTTCAAAGTTTAATGTGATGATTCACAAATCTAAAACTTTTAAACTTATTCAAGTTAGAATAAGTTTAAAAACTCGAAAAACAAGAAAAGCAGAAATGCGTGGGAAGGTTTGAGGTTAATTTTATCTAATAAATTGTTAAAAAGCATTTTACAGGAAACTTACAAAAGACAATCTTTGAGTACTTTTTGACCCAAGCTTCTGCCGTGTTATGCAGCCGCCTAAATCTATTGACTGCGGTACAGTGGGAGGAATTACAAATTTAGCTAGCCAAAACTATTAGTGCAACAAAAATTAAAGAACTTTTTTTAAAAACACAACATATTTGTTAATTGGATTAAAATGCAGTAGAATCGATTCTTTAAAAAAAGTATTTTAAATTATTTTTGGTTCTACTACATGCAAGAAAAAAATTTTTCTTGACGGTTTTATCCATCATGAATTTTTTCAAACTCCTCTTCAAAATTCCATGCATCACTAAGTTTTAACTCTCGCAAATAGATAATTGCACAATTTCTGGTTTTTCAAAATCTTATCTTTTAGATCCTTCATTTTTGCGAAATTTAAACCAGCAACAATTTTTTTTTATTATTTTTTTTTTTAAATAAAACTTAAAGTTAAATCTGTAATTCAGTATAAATAATATAAAACTTTGAAATAAAATCACACGAATTTAGATGCGCCCTAATGGACCGTCAAGAAAACCATTAAAAGTTTGATTGACAAGAACAACATCAATATACAATCCTATGTTTTAACTCAAAAAATATTTATAGTAATGGCATCATACTCGTATTACACAATTCTTGTTTCGTTTGGTGACAGATTTACTGAAACTCTGTTTATCAAAATTCCAGATTCAGAAAAAGTTCCATTTCAAAAATACAATATTTTTTGAAAAACGCAAATAGTGCTATAAATACGAGACAATTTAAATTTTCTATGATTTTTGCGTAAAAAAAAAACAACAACAAAGCATACTTTTGCAAATTCTAGTTTATATTTTGCTTTTGCTATCAAAAAATTTGTATATGCACCAATGTATAAATGCACGATTATTTACAGGTTTAAAAAATAATAGTTAAGGGTCATAATGTTTTGAACGTTTTCTACACAGTTTTTAGTCCGAGAACGAACAACTATTTTACCCATCGTCGAACTATACACAATTGAATTATGAATTATTAGAAAAAAATGTCAGAAAAATCGTAATAAAAGATATAGACTAAGGCTGAATCGTATTAATCTAAAGAACTGTCCCTAGTGTTGGTTAATGAATGTCTGCAGTATCTTTGTTTACTCATGTCCAAACAACATGGACTCTTGTTAGGGCAATCAAACTCCGAGTTGCAATGTATCCGAGGAAAATAAAATGGATCACGTAACGGGCACGATCGAGTCACTAAAGTAAATAGCAAATTAATTTTTAATTTGTAAATTAAAAAAATTATTAATACGATTTTGACAGAAAAGTTATTGTTTGGAATGTCTCGACCAACCTTTGGGAGTGCACATTCTTAAACCGAATTCACAGGAAGTAGCGCAACAAGCAAAACCAGACCCACAGTTCTCATCAGTATTGCAAGGATAAGAAAGAAGTAAACGAAGGCATCGAAGCTGAGTAGGGTGAGGACATTCTCCTTATTAAAAAATAAATCAAAGAAAAATATTTCAACAGATTTTATAGATCAGTATCGTTCTAATCACGAGTTAAACAAAAAAAGTAAAAAATATGTTATATATTTTAACTTTCAAAATTTACTATTTGAATCTACAATTATGAAAGCAAGTAGCGTACCGTTTCTTCCGTCAAGATTGTGTTCATAACCTGCCAATCCTCTCATGATAACTGACTTTTTAATATCTTCATGATGTTGATTTGCTTTCAAAATAAACTGGGGTTTTGGAATAATTGGATTTGGGTATTGAGATTTCTTTGAAAATGCTATTTCTTTATATGGCAAAATAGATTTTTTTGAAAATGCTATTTCTTTATATGGCAAAGTAGATTTTTTGTTAAAACTTGGTAAATTTACTAATCTCAAAGGATTTTCAATTTGATGTTGGTCTTGATTTATTGAATTTTGAAGATGAGAAGATTCAGTGAGCCGAGAAGAGTCATCTGAAAAAAATATTGCACCAATTTTTCTATTGGACGCTCTGATTTATGAATCAGTTTTTATTACTCAATAACTTATTAAAGATTTACAAATGAACGCTTATTCTTATATAAAAGAACAAAGCTTAAGGAGTTTAGCAACAATTTTGAGATGCAAGGAAATTATTATATCTTACTAAATGTCCAATTCACACATCGAATCAAATATTTACAAAAAATATTGAGACTTAAAGAAAAACCATTTCATTTTACTATTTTACTTCGATCAGAAATTTCTCTCTTAATGTAAAAATTCTTGTTATTTTTTCTGGTAATATAAAAATAATTTACCTGGTTCAGGGATCCAAGCAAGAGTATCATCTATTATAAAAATTTAGGATGCGATTATATAAGTGCAACTTTTAAAGTAAAATTATTTTTGACTTTTAAACATTGATAAAGTATTTTTGAGTATAAAGAATAAACAGTGACCTTCTATCGGAATGCCAGATATCTTTTGCTTTTTATCAAGTGTAAAATCTGTAAAGTAACAAATTTTTAACAGTAGTTAAATAAATTTAAACAAGATTTTATTTTTGCGCTAACAAAAAACTTAAGAGGTTTAAGCAACTATGAACAACCTTGATTATGTCCAATTGGCAGCACTTCTTTGGAAACTAAAAAAAAATTTAATTAATTTTAAAAAGAAACAATATCGGTGGTATTTGTGTAAATACATTTAAAAAAATTACATACTTTCATCATTTGAGCTGGAGCTTGCAAAGGCAACATAATTAGGGTGTAAAAAAGATTTCTTTTCAAGTGCACTGGTTTCTGGAGCCAACTGATCAGTAATTAACAAAGAAGACGCTGATGCTTGTGGAGAAGGATAAATAATACCTAGAACAAAACAACAACTTATTTATTCTGAGCATGTTAATTTTCAAAAAAAAGTGAAAGTTGAATTTTCACAGAGCTGTGCTGTCTGATGAAAATTTAAAAAAGTTCAATGCAATGTGTTAAAAGAGAATCAAATAACCTACTCTTTCGCTCTTCGGTAGCCTCCTGGATGGTTTTTTGAGCTTCCTTTAAACTCAATTGGGCCTCATTTGTTTGACTTTCTTGGACTTTATTCGTTTCATTTTTAAATGCATTATTTTCAATGGGTGAAGATACAACATCTTTATCTTTGTCTGGTAATGAGATCTGGTGACGAGATTCGCTTGACTTATCTTACAAAAAAATAAATTTAAATATGAAAACTTTGTAAAAAAAACTTTGTGTTTATAATAAACACTCAATTTTAGATACAGTACAACATACATTTTATATCACATTAAATAAATTTTGATGCATTTATCATTAAAAATTATCTTTATAAACTGATAATTTTCAACTTAAAAAAAAAAAAAAAAAAAGAACTTTAAGGTCTTAATCTATTATACATTATAATACATATAGAGTTCATAATAACAATCATATTTAGAGACAACAGAGAATCATATTTACAGACAACTATTGGTGTTTAATTCAATCAGGTATTTAATGTATTGATGCACAGATGCATTGTATAGAGAGGTGAAAAGTTTTAAAAACTAAAAAAATTTTAAAACTTCTTTACCTTCTTTGCTTGAAGGATTTCCAGAAGTATATGTAGCAACAAAACCTGGTTTCATTGCAGTCAGGTGACTGCTTGAAACAAATCGAACAAATAAAGTATCTTTTGATGTATACACAGGAGGAACTTTTTGTCCACAATACTTCTTTTTTTCATCACCTCCACTTAGGAAAACATAATCACTAGAACAACTAAAAAGAAAATTTATAAAACTTTCCAATAAACACAAAAAAAATAAATCTAAATGTTTTATATTTTCATTTTAATATTGATAATCTAATTCTATATATGTCCTACTCTTCTGTTCCAACGTCAAATGCATGAAAAGTAATTCTTATAGGTTTCTCTTCTGTAATAATAGTGATATTGCAATCTTCATTTGGTGGATAATATTCAGGGTAGTTAGGTGAGGAAATCAAACCAGCGGGAGCAGTGTAGTTGTAGCCACACAAATCTAAATAAAGTTGACAGCAAAAATGTCTTAAAGAAGAAAGTTATTTCCAGCAGTAGCAAAAGTTTCATGAACAGATAAAATTAAAAACTGAAACCCTTCAAACTTAAAAATTTTAAAACCATCACATTAAATACTACAAAACAAGAGTGATGACCCTTAAGAGGTAACAAAAACTTAACAAAATCAATTTGCAAAACTCAATTTACATTTTTAATTTAAAATATCAATTTTAGAAATGCTATTAGAAAAAAAAATTAGCATTCATTTGATAGAATAATTTGATAGAATTAATTATGTTAGGGTTATTCCCCAATCCATGGCAATGTTAGACTAAAAACATTATAAGGTAATCTACAGTCAATAATCAAGTGATTGAGTATTCTAGATTTTTTAACATTTTTTAAATACTCAACTCAATTCTGGAAAATCTAACTATGAAGATTAATTTTAGTAAAATTTTAAAATTAAATAAAAGAATAGGACAACTGATATGAATATATTACTTAGGAGCAACAAAAAAATGTAAAATATAATAGACAATGTTTATTTATTATATATTTTTTATGATCTATGATTATTTTTTATGATTTGTTTAATTTAGTACTTTCTTTTCCTTTTCTTTTTTTTTGAAATGTAACAAAGTGAACCTGTATTTTGAGCAGGTTTCTCTATAGCCTTGTATTTAGCAACAAATCCTTCGTCATTTTGTGAATCGTCTGAGTAAAATTTTATACAAAGTCGGTTAGTTGTTGAAACAAATGGAGGAGGTAAAGTTTTCCCACAGAATTTAGATTCCCCTAACCGAGATACACAATCTCCATCCATAACCTTTACAAAATCATTCTTGCATTCTTTATCATCAGGTGCTACAATTTTCATTCTAAAAAAACATTTTATTAAAAGATCTTTTAAAATTCAAATAAATGCATAATCACAAAATAAAAGATTTAGTCACAAAATAAAATTGACTTTCAAATGAAAGCTTACACTTCAAAATCTAAATGGATGACTTTTCCCTCCTCAACTTGTATAATATGAACACATTCCATATTATTTGGGTAATTGTTTGGATATTCTGGAGATGAAAAGTTTCCACGTAAATCAGTATATATTCCACCGCAACCGGCTAAATAAACACAAAAGCATATAGTATAGTGAAAGAAGTATAGCTATATATAAATCAGTGTATATCCCAACGCAACCAGCTAAATAAACACCAAAGGATATAGTGTGGTGAAAGAATTATAGCTACATAAAATAGTGAAATCAGCATAATTACCATCTCCAGGACATGGATTGTGAACATTGCATTTTTGCTCAGTAGGTGGTTTAGTTTCCTTGCGACAATCGGATGACTTTTCTGTAACTAAACTACCATCTTTTAGAGTTTTCTGACAAAGTACATCACGAACTTGGACACCTGGTCCACAAATTGTAGAACACTAAAAAAATATAAATAATAAAAAAAAAAGTAGTAAACAAGTAAATCTTGCATTTAAAACAAGTGCAAAAAAAATTTTCTGACCTCGCCAAATGGCTGCGCTACCCATTCAGCAGGGCATGATTCTTTATTACAACCCTCAGTGTCAGATGGCTTTCCTCCAGAACATAAACTATTATCAACATCATATTCAATACCATTACCAGCTCTCTGCACACAGCGAACATTTCTTTTCTTTAAACCACCATTACATGTTCGACTGCAATCTCCCCAGTAAGAAGTCTGCCAACTAATTTGAAAAATAAGGTAAACATTTATTTATAAATCAAAGTTTAAAAGTTCAAATTTTAACATAAAAATCAAATCATGAGTTGAAAGATCAGTTGAAACAAAGTTCAAATAGACTTGAAACAAAGTCTAACAGAAATAAAGAAAAGCTGAAAGATTACTTATCGTGATAAAAAAATTTGTTTAAAAGATTTTTTAGATGTTGTTGATTGTGAAAAAATGTATTAGCCATAATCTTAATAAAAAAATGCTTCTAAATTCCATCTCTTCTAAGGAAATATTTTCAGTTCCTGCATCTTTGCTTAAGAAAAGAAACAGCTTTGTTTTCTATTTTTATATGTGATGCTTGAGAATTTATTACAACCACCTTTTTTAAACCTTTATTTACTTTTAGTTATCACAGATTTTGATTTCATTTTAGAAAAGTTTACTACATTTGCTTTTTACTTATTTTCTTACTTTAATTTTTTTTTTTTTTTTTACTTATTTTCTTGTTTTTAACCATTTGAAGTTCAAAAAAACTTCAAATGGTTAAAAACTTTTTAAAAATTTTTTTTTATTTGAAAAGTGAAAAGTTGCTTCAAAGAATTTATTAATTATTTACAAGCTATTAAACAAATTTTTAAAACTCTTTGTACGGTACATTTATTTATTCAACATATTTCATCAATTCTTACATCGGTGGACAAGCTTCTTCCTTGCATGGATATTGTTGAACAGGAGGTTTTGTTTTTTTATCACAACGATCTTCATTTGATGGAGATCCATCATCTAATCTTCGGCATTCAGGTGTTACAATTTCTACTCCTAAAGTAGAGTAGAGCTTTTGTTTTATTTATAAATCTGACTCCTAAACTTATTTAATTATAAAGTTATAAAATCTTGTTTAATACAATAAGAAAACAAAATATTTCTTAAAACTGTTTTGCAGTATTGTTATAGTGCTGTGCAAGACAATCAAATATACTTAATAGTAAACTGTATATTTTAGTCTATTTTTATTTATAAGTTTTAATATTTAATGTTAACTTTTTAAAACAGCACTAGAAATGAGCCAGGAGACCTAGGAGAGAGGTCAGAGGTTAACATTTTTTTTTTAATTAACTAAAATCTTATCATAGCTAATATTATCTTTCTTATCTACAACTGATACAAACTTAGTTATAAATTTAACACATTTTATTTAATATAAAATTGAAAACACATCAGTGTATAAACAAGGTAAAACAATCTTTAATGCAATAAAATCAAACCTCCACCACAAGAAGTTGAACATCCAGACTTAACTCTTGACCACCCAAAAACACTATCATCTTTTTGTGGAATATCAGAGCGCTTTTCAGAAAGACTCAATTGAGACTTTCCATAAAAACTGCCCATATCAAACCCCATTTCTTTTAATGACTTCAATGCTTCAGCAATGCCTCCACTTCCTGTGCTAATCTCTGGAATCTCTGAGCGATCTGTTCCAGTGGCACATGAGCTACCATCACCATTACAAACACCACACCGATCAAATTTTGCTTTTGAGCCAAGAATAGAATCACAGCCTACTGTCTAAAATATAAATCAAATCTTTTTTACAATTTATGACACTTTCATTTTGTTATAAATATTTTTTTATTATACACTCCAATTAGCTAAAACTTTTTTCCTAACATTTTAACAGTATATCTAGCAATCATTAATATAGAGTTTTTAGCCATAAATATCTTACAACACATTCTCCATTAATACATTTATCAGCAACAACACTGCTATCCATTTGATCGCAGTTAGTTCCATCTTCAACATTACCAAAATCATACCCATGACCAGTTCCAGAAATAAAACAACCAAGTTTACATGACTCTATTGACAAAAAAAAAAAGCTTAATTTAATATCTACCACAAAAGAATTTTGGTTTCTCAAACTATCATAAAACCATCATCACATGATGTGTGAATGAGTAAATCCAGAAGATTTAGGATGAACTTTGATATAGAATTAATGTTACTGCAAATAGAAACAACATAATATAAATTTTCAAAATAATCAAAGGGGAAAAACCATACTACACTATCCAGCTTACCAATTTTTGAAGGCTTAAATTCCCACTCAAACTTTCTTTCACCAAAAAGACGCCCATCAAGCGAAGCACATTGTACACTTCTATGAGATTTTGAACCATTGTCACATGGCTTAAAAGATATCAAATCACATACTTACATAAGCAAAGATTGAAAAGACCCCAGCAGTTAAGAGGTCAAGATAATTCATGTAAAATAACAATTAACTAATGTATTATTATTAGTTAATTAATTAATCAATTAATAATAATAATAATAATAATAATAATAATAATAATAATAATAATAATAATAATAATAATAATAATAATAATAATAATAATATAAATAATAATAATAATAATAATAGTAATAATAATAATATAAATAATAATAATAATAATAATAATAGTAATAATAATAATAATAATATAAGTAATAATAATAATAATAATAATAATATAAATAATAATAATAATAATAATAATAATAATAATAATAATATATAATAATAATAATAATAATAATAATAATAATAATAATAATAATAATAATAATAATAATAATAATAATAATAATAATAATAATAATAATACAATAATAATAACAATAATAATAATAGTAATAATAATAATAATAATAATAACAATAATAATAATAACAATAATAATAATAATAATAATAATAATAATAATAATAATAATAATAATAATAAAAATAATAATAATAATAATAATGATGATGATAACAACAACAACAAAAACAACAGCAGCAGCAATAATAATAATAGTAATAACAATAATATTAATTATTTACTATTTTTACAATTATTATTATGTTTTGCAAATACTTATTAGTGTTTAATAGTTTTGAAATGAAATGTTTAAAATTTAAAAAATGATTCAAAAACTTTATATTGAGTAAAATATGATTTCATTGATGATTTTTACAACAGTTTAAGAATAAAACTTACTTTTATTTATAATTCTGAAAAACAATTTTTTAATTAACTCTTTGAAAAAAAAAAAAAGAAAAAAAAAGCATGTGAATGGAAATACAAGTTATAAGCATAAAGTTCTTAGTTACTGCTTCTTTTAGAATATAAGCAAATCACTTTTAAAATTCCAATTAGCCTTTTTAAAGAGATTGTTCAAAACCCTGCAGCCATAATAGTAAAATTCTACAACTGCTCAAATTTATATATATATATATATATATATATATATATATATATATATATATATATATATATATATATATATATATATATATATATATATATATATATATATATATATAAAGAAAATGGATGAGGACCTTTTTTTCACACAATCTATACATTCTGGATTCACCTTCACAATATTTTCCCCCATTACTTGGTCTAAAATAAAAAAAAAAAAAAAAGATTTTAATAATTTTAAATAACATTTAAGCACATAAAAAAGTAAGAACCTTAAAGGACCAATAATGATTTACTTTAAAATCTGCCTAAAAATCTAAAACAATCACCAATAACAAAAAAAATTGATAACTGTAAAAATCCTTCAGGATTATTGTAAGAGAACTATTAAAACAAAATAAATATGTTTAATACCCTACTAGATTTAGTAAAAAACTTAAATATTTCTAAACATAATCATTTTTACCTTATTCTATCAAGCATGATTTTTTTTTAATAAAACAACAGAGCTCAACAAACAGTAGTAGCAAAATTTCAGTTTAAATTTTAATTCAGTTCAAAATTTTAAAAATTCAGCTTACACAAACACCCAAACTAATTAAGTTGATTTTGTAGTTTTGTAAATTAAAAAAAAAAAAACATTTTACTAAACTTTTAATTTCACTTACTTTGGGTGACTGCATTGCCTGTGCCTGTATTGTACACCACCACCACAGCTTCTTGAGCAAGCAGAAAATTCATCACTCCAGCTTGACCATCCACCATCAGTAGATTTAATCTCCCCTGCTGAAACACACTCTCCACGATAACAGAACTAAGAAAACAAAACATGATAAACATAACCATAAAAATTTGCAAAATAAAATTCCAAATGCTACAGAATTTTAAAAATTCCATATTTTTCCTATAGCTTCTGACCAACAATATTTTTTATGATTTTTTTTAAAATTAACTTTTAAGCCGAACTTAAATTAAATTGTTTAACTTACCATAAAAAACTTTATAACAATAAGGAAAAATACTTTTGATAAACATCTTGATTTTAAGAGTTTTATATTTTATTGAATGACTTCTTTTTTTAAAAACCATATAAAGAATTAACTTTTAAACAAATATTATATAAACATTTATATGCAATAAATATTTATATCAGAGTATAATAAAACAAAATTCACTTTAGTTTACTTAAGTGTTTGTCTGAATATTTGTCCAGATATTTTAAATCATCTTATTATTATGAACTATTTTTATCTATAGTGTTAACAATAGTTACCTTAGAAAGAGCACATGTTGTACCATCAGCAGCAGGATATGAACTGGTAAAACATTTTTCAGGATTTGCTGGATTTGTACATTCCAGTTTGGTACATATTCCTTCCATCTATGAAAAATTTGTGAAATTAGGAAACAAAAATATGCATGTATTTTTTTTTGATGTCTACTGCATAGCTGATGGTTTTATTGATAAAATTTAGATCTCATAATCTACCCAGATGCAAATACTTACGATTATTTTTTAAAAAAGAAGGATTTCTATTATTGATGATAAAATGTTAATAAGAGTAACAGTTGAAATCAAATAGTTTTTTGCTGTTAAAATCATTTTTGTAGAAGAATAATGTCAACAAAACTGCTAAAAAAACAAATCTTTTTAACCTGATTTTTATGGCAGATCTTAGATCCAGTTCCAAATTGCATTTCACACTGCTTGTGCAAATCATACAAAACACCAGGTTTGTTATCCATTTTTTCATAATCAACCAACTTGGCTTTCACTGGTGGATCAAGAAGACATTTTGCTTGTTCTTTCCTAAATTCAAAAAATGTCTAAATGTTAATGAATAAAAAAAAAAATATTTTACAAAATTATTTAACAAAAAGAAAAAAGGGAACAACTTTTCAAGTTAAATAAAATTTGAACTTGTTTCTATTTAAAGCATATATTCTTAAATTAAAACAAAAAATATTACTTTAAAAAGTTTCTCAAATAGTTTCTGCTGCATCTGGACCAAAGAGTTTGTGAATTTTTCCATTCTTGTATGGGAGTTGTTGATGAACTCATGAGAAAAGTATTATCAGGACATATAAAGGAACTTTCATCGCCATCATGATTCATACCTAAGCTGAAGAAGAATTGTATACAAAATATACTTGAAAAAAACACTTGTAAAAAAATTTGAAATTTTTAGAATTTGCATTTTGAAAACATAAGTTTCAGTATAGATTTACATGGTACAGCATAAACTGGCAAGTCATAAAAATGCATATAAAATATAAAATAAGTAAGCTATAATAAAAAAAGGAATTATGCTAATATCAATGAAAAGACAAACAAAAAGTACCTATGACCAATATTGTGCGTGACAGTGTATGCAAGTGGTAGCCCATTGTCCTCATTGATTGAAGCTGAGTATGGCCAATTGCACATACCCCCAACCTGGGTTAAGCCTAATTAAATGGATTTATTAAACAACTTTCTAAAGTATAAAACCAGAAAAAAAAACTACTGAACAGTAATCTTAATTCTGACTTGGTATTGTAAATAAAAAAAAAAACACTTCAATAACAATTTACCCAATAAGTCGCATGGCTGTCGGTCATCAGCACATATGTTATACCTAAAACAGAAAAAAAATTCAGTGGGTTCAAATATAAATCATTTTTAAAAAGTTAATTTTAGTTTTAAGAAAACAATTGTTAAAAAAATTTAAAAGGCCAACCTTGTCATTAATACTGCATAGTCAAAGTGATCATCTGATCTATCATCTTGATCACTAGCTCTAGCAGCCCAAGTTCCAAAACTCTCTAATGTGTTTCTTGCATGATGATTGATAACCAAACCAGGCTGTTAAAAGTTTAAGATTTGAATTTTTTGTGTGAATGCAGGACATGAATTGGATTTTTTAAATATGTACAATGCAGAGATTACTTACAATATCTACTGTGTGCAGTTCAAGCTTTACAACAACAAGAATGATAAGGTTTGAACCAATACTCCCATCACGCAGCAAACTAGAAACCTAGATAAAAACCTAGATGTTTTTAAATACTGTTTTAAATAGAAATTTAGAAAATTTATCTTATTCAAAGTTTAAACATGAAGTACAAAAAAAAAACCATTATTTTGCACCAACATTTGTATTACAGATAATAAACAGATTAAACCTGTTTATTGTATTTTACAGAAATTTTAGATGTGCTTTTTCATCAGCATAAGTTTTATAAGTAAAAATTTCTATGTACAATACTCTTGGTCACTGCATATCTTTTACCTTTATTTCCACAAGAATAAAACCTTTAAGTAAAACCTTTCTAAAATAACAGTACATAAAATGGATGACTAATTGTATAAAGTCACTGTAGTTATTACAGGCACTTACAATGTTAAGGACTACAAGAGCAAACTGTGTAGCTGCATCTTCTCCATGGTAGTTGACCATTTTTTGATCAACCACAACCAATGTTTCAACATATCTCTCAGTATTATCAGATTTAACAAAATTTGAAGAATCATCTGCAGACCGATCAATACGATTAAGCGGGTCTCCTATGAAAAGATTTGTTCTTGAAATAGAAATCTGCAACTTTATATTTTTATCACTTTTTCATAAATGCTGAAATTAAAATCAAATCTTTTTTATTTCATTTTTCTTGTTGTTCTTAAGTTATGAAACAATAAAACAAAAACAATGAAGTAAAATCACAAAAGATCAAAGTGTAGAATAAAAAACTTTCAAAAAAACCTTAGAGATTGAAATTCACTTAAGATAACTTTAACAAATTTTATATGAACACTTTATTTTTTTTTTTCAATTAAATGAAATTCTATAATAAAAGTGGTTTCTTAACAAAATATATAGGTCTTTGTTAATTATCATAATTCTCCTTCTACTATGATGATTTACAAACTATTAATTTAAATTTGCTAGTTTTGGCTAATTTTATTTATAAATAGATAAAAAAAAAAAAAAGAAAGAAACATACGCTGATATCAAGAAAATGGTTACTGTAGTGGCATGCTGTATTTTGTGAAAAAACCCAAAGAATTTAATTTAAGTTCAATGACATTTTTCCAGATTTGATGTTAATGTACTTACTTTTTATAACTTAATTTATGTTGGTGGCATCATTTTAATTCTTTTAGCATTTGGCAAGAAATTTAAGTTCAAAGCACAGGTTTTCATGCATTCATTAAAAATTATATTCAAAGTTTTAATGTCACAGAATGTTGCAAAGCAATACAGCAGTTTAAAACTATTTAAACAACTTACTTCTAGAAAAATATTTAATTAAGCAAAAATATTTTAATTACCATTAACTACTACAAAGCTATTTTAAAAATAAGAAAAATTTACTAACAATATATATTTGTAAATTTATTGTTATTGTTCAAAAAATATAGATGACCTAAAAAACCTTTAAATGTATATTTATGCAAACACCCTTAAATATATATTTTACATATATTCTTTTAACATATATTTCATATATATTTTTATAGTGGCAAGTATATTATAATACCAATAAATATCTTTTTTTTCCAAAATTTTAAACATTTTTTGTTTTACATTTATAATTTCAAAAATAAGAAAATTTTAGATTTTTTTGTTTTAAATAATTTTTAAACTCTTTGCTTTTTCTGTCTTTTAAACTTTATTTTGTGTTGTCATGAAAATCTTCTTCAAATACTTTATTTTTAAATATTCCTTTTCAAAAAAGAATAATGCTTTAAGATATATTTTTAAAAAGTCTCAAGAAGTGAGAATCATTACTTTGTGTTTGAATTAAAATCTTGGAAAGTTACTAATAAATCTGCAAATTAAAAAATGTTACATTTAAGAATGTTAAATGCTGGTAGAATCTACTGTTAAAACTGCAAAAGAAGCTTTTATTTTGAAGGATTTCCATAGAACCTTTTGAGGTATCAAACCAGTTACAGTACTTTACAAAGAAAAAAAGTACTTTACTTATCAAAATTTAAAATTTTGTAAAAGTGAATATTGAGTAAATCAGAAAGGTAAAGTTGAAAATAGACAAACTAATTTTCCCCTTTAATGAAATTAATTACCTTTTGTGGCACACTGTTTTATTTTAGAATTTTTATGCCAAAGCCTTGTAAATCTTTCAGATAATGTTTCATGATCTTCAATAGCATCTTCTATAGATCGTCTATAAACAATATGTGGCTGATGATATGCTGACTGAACAAGGTTAGAATGTCTTTTTCTTGCTTTGGATTTATCATGAGTTGATTTATCAAAATGATTTTGTCCCTTTCTTTGATGAAATTTACTAAGGTATTTTGGAACAGGCTCAATAAAATAATCATGATTTTCAAATTTAAAAAGACCACTCTAAAAAAAAAAAAACAAACATGCAACCCTACAGTTAGGTTTTATATATATAGACACACAGACACTTAATTTTGTGACTCTTTTTATACATTTATCTTTCAAACTATTAATTCAAAATTTTTTAATTTTCTAATCATATTACCAGTCCTTTGCAAGTACTTAATCCAACCACTGATTCTTCGTGGTCATTTACCTTCCCTGAGTAATAACAATTTTTAGCTTTTTTTTCAACTGTGCCATTTTTCCCCTTAATTTCAATTTTAAAATTAGGTCCCAATAAATGCTTGTTTAAAGATAAGTTAAATTTGAAGTCAATATCAAATGCAGATATTCCAAATGTAAAATGGATAGGTTCTTGATCATGAAGTTCTCTCTTTTCTCGAAAATTTTTTGAATCTAAGTTGTTATCTAAGTGAAATGGAACTACCACATGATACACAGGCACTAAATAGAAAAATGTATTGAAATTAGTATTAGCACATACTCAAAGACAATCACACATTACAAAAATTAAATAACAGTAATAAACAAGATATTCAAGGAAATAAAAAACCAATGTTAAATTTGATAACAATTTATCATTTCACTTGGTACACATAAATGTATATCATTTCACTTGGTACACATAAATGTATATAATTAAAACAAGTATTATTCAAGTACTTACATGTTAAAACTTGCTAAAATACATATTTTACATCAAAATATATTTTTTATATATTTTACATTAAAAAATCTACTATTTTTTCCCATTGATATATATTAACATCTAGAACATAATTTTTTGTATTTTGCTGTGACTTTTCTATTGTCACTAGAGATTCTGTAAGTGCATAGTAACCAGCACTGACATAACCAGAGTTTTATTTGGGAGGTTTTTGGAAGCTAAGATTACAGTTAACTATTGTCTTGGTACCACCAAGTGGTTACAAAGTCATGGGCTGACTCTGGTTATAACTGTAACACAAGAAATCTTAAAATTTTGGTGAATTAGAGCAATCAATAAAAAAAAAATCAATAAAATCTTTATAATTGCAACTACTATTGTAGTAGTAAGTATAAGTTGTTTTTTCCTTGCTTTCAAATAAAATTTTAAATTGCTTTCAAATAACATCTTAAAAGAAATCTAAACAACAAGTTCAAAAATAGGCTTTAAAATAAGTTTTTCGCGCACTTCATATGCGTTCAAGAGAAACCCGGATACATGAAACTGGTTTATTTTGTTGCTAATTTAAACAAATCACTCAATAAGTTCACTAACAGCAGGTATGCAGAATTCTGGCAAATACTAAGGGCACACACAGGGCCAGAATGTACTAAAAATTAGCAAAAAATGATTGTACTTATTTTAAGATACAGTGCATATCAAAATAAAGATTTTTAATTTTTTTCAGTATTTGTTTCCGGTATAAAAAATTATATTCAACCACTCTAACCGGACGGTTGACCACTCTGACCGGGGAAAAGACAAAAAAATATATTTCATAAAATATATGAAATATTTGTGGCCTAGCTTACAAACCATACATTTTTAAACTTTAGGTTAAGAATTAATTTTGTAAAAATACTAAGCACTTTTTTCTTTTAAAAAGTAACAAACAAATCTTAAAAATAAGAAGTAACTGTTTTTTGTTTCTAAAGTCTTTAACATCAAAGTAAAATAACGCAAAAATCATTTGGATTTCTTTAAAATTATGATGAATGGTTTCATAGCTTTTCATTTTATTTCTTTTTTTTTTTTTTTTTTAATTTTTATTACTTTTATCAAAAAAAAAAAAAAAAAAGCACCAGTTTTGACTTTTGGACATTATTACAGGACCAAAAACATAAAAGTATGGAAAAAGTTTAGTGTTCCTTACCACAAAAGAATGAATATTAATTATTAAAGCCAAAAATAATCACTTTCAAACTTTGGTTTTTAGAATTTTCGCTAAATTCTCGTTCACAATGGGAGCAAAAACAAAATATTTCAATTTGAACATTAAACAAAATTTTAATGGAACAATATCGACATTTAAAAAATCGGCCGCTGATTTATTGAGCTGGCCTTTGTTGATTTGCTATTTCGTAGAATTCGTTAAAACTCAAATTGTATCAAAAACAAAAAAAGTTCCAAGATTTTATAAATAGCAGCTTAAAAGCTCATTTCTCCTTATTTAGAAAATGGCAATAGAGGTTGCATGAAATAGAGGTTATTTGGAATGTTTACTTAATATATTCATCAAACACTATGGTTAAAAAAAAAGTCAAATATCTTTTTTCAGCATCAGCACACAAATCATTTGCCCAAAGCTCACTACTTAGGTACTGATCTTAAACTTTATCTTTTAACTTATTTTGCAAATTATAAAAAGGATCAAAACTAACGCAGTTACAACGACACCCGCAAACAAGTTTGTCGGACTTAAACTGTTAAGTAACAGTTCTTATAATAAAAGATTCATAACTGCCTCAAATGATTATATGGTTTTACTGGCGATAAAACCCGATAAGACTCGAAGAAAGATTTTGGTGCTAGATAAAAACCGAAAATCCATCTTTTAAAACTGATAAAAGATTTTTTTTTAAATATTTGTGCAGATAACACTTGAAAGTTTTAGAATAAATGCTGAAAGAAAAAGATTTATGATTTGATATTGAAAAAAAACTATTGAAAAAATATATACAATGTTAGGCTAGTAGAGAAAATTGTCCCAGACGTATGTAATATAGCAGTAGAAGTTTGGGCTGTCAATATTTACAGCTAAACTTATAAATTAAAGCAATTTGGAAGCGATTTTTGGAAGGGTTATAATTGTGTTATTCATAAGTTCTATATATCCTTTTAAATTTGAGTTTCATTTTCGGTATATTAGACCGCAGTTCAGTGGTTGAAATACCGCTAATCTAGACCATAAACATTTGGCAAAAAATATTTTATCAGATTCACGTTATAACTTTGAAGTGGTTGGTGATGTCTTTGTAGTCGCCTTAAAAAAATTTCTTAGAAAGGAAAAACTGATTTAACCTATCGTGGTTGGTATGTATCTAATGGAGACTAAACTGTTCACTATGAGGTTTTGGTCTTGAAGATCCCAAAAATGCGTTTTCTTGCTCCATTAAACATTGAATCAATAAAACGCATACTTTTTAACTAATATTGCATAAGCGGTTGACGTTTGACGTTTGACGGTTGACGTTTCCAAATAACTGATGCAACTTCATTCGACTCAATATTTTAATTACTTTAGTTTCGCTTTGTAAAGTTAAAAATGGTTGGTTTAAAAAATATTTAAACGGAGTAACAGAGTTTACCCCTTTTACCGATGTTCTTTGCAAGATTTTTTACTGCTCCGCGTTTTATCTTATTTTGAACAACATTTTTTAAGATTTGAAATTAAAAGCCTTTGTCTTAAGTTTCCTATTTAAAAAAGATAAAAGATTTTAGCGAAGAATTCATTGGTATCACTGATAAGAATGAACTTTATAGAAGTTTTGTATGTCCTATGATAGTAAATATATGATAGTAAATATATATATATATATATATATATATATATATATATATATATATATATATATATATATATATATATATATATATATATATATATATATATATATATATATATATATATATATAGGGGAAAGGTGCCTATGATGGCATACTTAACTTTAACGTTTCTCTGAGTCATTACCTGAAAACTTAAAAAATAATTTTTGACATGGGTGTATTCCCTCTAGCATACAGAATAATAATGAACGTCAGAATTTTTACTATTATATTTTTTTATAAGTTTATACCATTAAAAAAAAAATACAAGTATGCCATCATAGGCAACTAACTGCTCCTATGATGGCACACTTTAAAGAAAATAGACAAACAAGAATTTTTTTTTGTTTTTTATTAATTGAAACACAACTTATCAAGAAAACAAAATTAATAATAAATATTTGGTCTATAAGCATAGTTCACATTTAAATTTTTTTTTCTACTTCTCTATATGCCTGCACATAAACAATGACACCAAGATCTGCATTTTTGACAACAAATCCTTGGTTCTTTAGAGCAAGACAGCGAATAAAGTTCATAACAATACAAAATGCTGTATCAGATTCGAAATTCATTTTATTATTACTTTCTTTCATCTCCTCATTGCAGTATTTTTCTTCAACAGCCGTCTTTCTTTTTGTTTTTCTAACTAATTTTTCCTTTTCTTTGTTATCTTTTTCTTTTGCCTTATCTTTTAATTCTTGAATATCCGGTGTGGTATTCAGAGGTCCAGTTTTTCCACGTTTTCATGCCCTTTTCAATTCAATTTTAGGGGTTGCTAAAGGCACCGGACACAACTTTTATATACTAGATCTTATCCTTTCGTTGAAACAAAAGATCCAATGCATATGGAAGCTTCTGATGGGGGAGATCTCATTTCCAAATGTGTTAGTTTCTCAAACTCTTGTATTTCATCTTTGTTCTTAATCTGATCACCTTTATTATGGGCATAAAAATTTATTTCAGGCATTTTTTTCAATTCATTTTGCAGACTTTCATGATGGCAACTCCTAGGTATGCCATCATAGGAAAGAGTCACCATATTTATTAAAACAAGCTGTGACTACCTTATTCTACACATATCATTAAAATAAGTATTCTAATAAATGTACAAAGCCTGCAGATGAAATGCATGAAAGTTTCACTTCTGTATGATGTATAATAAAATCGTAATCCTAAATATATGAGGGCATTAAAACTACAACACCACATGCGAAAATTTATGTTTGTTGATTACAAAAGCACAATTTATGACAGAGGGACGAATTTTTACCAGAAGTAATGAATTACTAATATACACATGTTGGTCTAATCACTTACGCACCAAAACTAATATTTTTGGAAATATGACCAGTATGCCATCATAGGCGCTATGCCATCAAAGGCACCTTTCCCCTATATATATATATATATATATATATATATATATATATATATATATATATATATATATATATATATAAAGGGTGCCGCAAGGATTTTTACACAAAAAGTCTAAATGAAAAGCATCTAAAAAATTAAAAGTATTCTTTCCCTGTTTATAATGAAGCTATGAATAATAAAAAGTTATTTAATATGCAAGATGACACAGTGTCATACATCAAAGACTGCAATGGCATGGAATAATAAAAACCTCACAAATGTTTGGACAGATTGGCCAGGAAACTCTCCAGACCTAAATTCTCTGAAAAATTGTTGGTCTTATTTAAAGGTTAAGATATATAAAGAACTTTGGACTGCTTAGTGAATAATAGCGATCATACAGGTTATTAAGATACTCAAAGGTTTGCTTTATTATGATCATGAAAGCAGGTAAAATTTGATTGCTTGTGAAAAAATTTTCTAAGTTTTTATTTCAAGGCACAAGCATGTAGAAACTTTTGCCCAACCCTATATATATGTATATATATATATATATATATATATATATATATATATATATATATATATATATATATATATATATATATATATATATTTGAATGGAATTCATTGGTATCACTGATAAGAATGAACTTTATAGAAGTTTTGTATGTCCTATGATGGTATATATAATATATATATATATATATATATATATATATATATATATATATATATATATATATATATATATATATATATATATTTATATATATACATACATACATATGTTGCGTATTAATACCAATTAAAAAAAGCAAAAAATATTGTAAAAGTCATAAATCTAATTTAGATACTTTTGTGAATGTAAATTAAAGTATAAATGGCCTTCTACTAAAATGATTTAGACACTTTTACAAGCACTTACGAGTTTTTCATAGAACGTTAAAAAGTAATCACTTGGTGACATTTAACTTAATTTTCATCAAAACTATATTTAGTGACTTACACCTCTAAATCGACGATATGTAAAAATACTACACTTGTTTTATTTCTAACTTCTATTTATATATAATGTTTATGGAACTTTTCAATAAATAACATTTTTGTTAAATTGTGCATACTATTTTGAACATTTTTAGAAGTTTTTCTCATTTATTCTACAGGTTTATATTTTGTAATGCAGATAATATAAGAGACAAATAACAAATATAGCAAATAAAAAAAAAATAGCTCAACCAATTCACTGTAATACTGTGAAGCTATTTAAAACCATTGCATATTTGCCTCCCTTCTTTAGAAATGATAAAAATCATTTTTTCCCTAAATTCATAAACACCCACAAAATTCAATGTAGTATCATGTTGTATGCGTCCTTCAGAATGACTCAATTAAAAATGACTCTAACGAAAGCTTTTTTTGCTATATTTTTTTTGCTTCTTGTTATTTTCATCAAAAAGAAGCTCTTTTAAATACAACAACCGTTAATTTGTTTATTATAATTGCATAATGAATGCTATGACAATAATTCTAATCAATAACTGATTTTTATAAAGATTAATAACTGAATTTTATACTCAAGAGAAGCAACAAATTTTAAATATCCAAGTATTTAACTATAACATTTTATTAGTTACCGTTATTTGAATCTTCAACTGCAAAAATGCGTGATAAGTCCCTCTTTTTCATAGATCTGTGTATGTTTTGGAGCTAAATTAACATAAATTAACATAAATTAATATGAAGCTGGTTTAAAAAATAGGAGCAATACTTATCTTCATAAGAATCACGTGAACAGTTACAATTTGAGCAAAAAGTTGCGAAATAATCAGAAATTGTAAGAAAAATTTCATATCAAAATTATTTCATATTAAAATGGTTTTATATATCAGGATAATTTCTTATTAGAAATCCAATGAAGTGTCTTAAAAACCAATATATTTATGTAAATTTAGTTAGAAAATTTTTTGAAGAGCTGTTTAAAAAGAAAATTTTTGAAGAGATTTTTATGAAAATTTTAAGTGATAATAGTTAAAACACAGAAATAAATCAACACCTAAAACAAAAATGTTTTAGAACTCGCAGTTTCTTAAAAATGCTTTTTCAAATTTAAACATCTTTAAAGAATATCCTAAACAGCGTCCAAAATTCTACCTTAGGGTTTTCATATTTGTAAGGTTGCTTAGCAGCATATAAATGTTTGACGTACGCCAATAAAATTATCAAGAATCCGCAAACACACCTTTTGGACAACAGAGATTTCATTTCAACTAAAAAAACAAGTTCTTTGTTACAATAAAAGGATATGATTAATTCAACAATTAGAGGATGGGCAAAACTTTCATTTGATATCATCAAATAATCTTAAACTGCACCATATTGGTAAACTAAGTTAAACTCGTAGAACAAATATTTAACAAACCAAGTAAATAGCGTTGAACAAAACGCCTGCCCATTTACCGTGCAAACTTACCTCTCGTTAAAAAAATTCCCAATTTCTAAAGTTTCATTATTCACGTATTTAAGATAACAGATGAGAGAGAATCTTTTTAGCTATAAGCTCAAAAAAATTGAATGAAATATAAAACTTTTATCAAGATTTTTCCATACTTTAAAAAAAGAGTGTTATAGAAAATGATAATTGTCATGCATCGTTGCATTGATATGAAAGAGCTTCATTTAATGTGCACTGAATCAGTTCGGGTGCTACAAACATTTATAAATCGGAAAATAAAAACGTACTTTCACTAAAGATGCAAAAAATATATATTTTCAAACCTTTGGTGATAGTTTCAAAAAAACCAACAAGAAACACCAAGGGCTTCTTTTTCTAGCTTTTCATCTTTTATTTGTTTTTTAATATCAGACTTGAAAAAATCTTCATACAATTTTTTATTTTCTACTTGATTGGTCATGCGTGTTAAACAACAGTGTTTGTTAAATTAGATCTATATATGATAACTGTGACCTGGAAGGGAGCTGCAAAAAAATTTAAAGCAATGAAAATCAATCTGTGCTATCACATAACAATAAAAGATAGTTTGAATGATTAGAAAACAGCATTTTTTTCACTTTTTTATTTTCATAAGCTGTTGTTCTTTGATTGTAACAACAAAGTTAAGTTCCCCGCAACAAAAAATAATAAGCTATCTGGCTGCGAATACCACAAATAATATATCTAAAATTCAAGTTAAAGATCCGAAATTAGCACCTAAAGAGAGCAATCAAGTTGTTAATGTTAAAGATCAGAAGCCAATCCAAAAAGAGAATCCTCAAGTCGTAAAAGATCAGAAACCGCTGCAAAAAGAGACCCCAAAAGATGAGAAGCAAGGCATTACGTTTCAAGAGGTTTTTGAAAAAGTGGTTGAGTTTCTTAAAGTTGCTAAGAAGAAGTTTGATATTTGGTTAGAGTCAAACACATTAGAACCTCAAACTACATTGAATTTAATATGGCTTTGTATTTTGATATTATTTGTAACGTTGTGTTGTTTGTGTTGCAGATTCTGTTGCGCTAAAAAAGAAGAAAAAAAAGAGCTTAAGGATAAATTAGACTTAAAACGAGATCACTTATTCGGTCCAAATTATGCGGAGCGAATACAACCCAAAGTCGAAGAAATCGATTATAACATAGAAAGTACAATGTTTGATGCGCTTGCAGAAATTAAATTAGGCCAAATAAAATTTTCGATAGATTTTAATACAGAAGAAGGTATTGTAGAAATAATTATTCATGAAGGAAAAGACATACCAGCAGCTGATATATCTGGTTTTTCAGACCCTTATGTTAAAGTTCTGTTAAAGCCAGCAGGTAAAAAAGAACCTAAAACAAAAACGAAGAAAGCCACTCTTTTCCCTGTTTATGAAGAAACATTTTACTTGAAAAACGTGACATACGCAGGCCTAACTGCAAGTACTCTAACGCTAAAAGTGTTTGACCACAATCGATTTGGTCCTCATGAGTTACTAGGTGAAGCTAAAATTCCGATTAATGATATTGACTTAACTAAAGGTAAAGTAACTGAATGGCGAGTTTTGATGCCTGAGTTTAAATCTGAAGCGGGTAGATTTGGAAAAAATTTTGGACTTGGCCATCTTTGTGTAGGGTTAGGTTATGCACCCAACACAAGTGTCCTAGCAATATTTATTTTAAGTTGTCATGATCTAAAAGCAGTTGACGATGGTAAATCTTCGGACCCTTACGTCACACTGTTTTTAATACAAGACGGTAAAAAAATAAAAAAAAGAAAAACGACAGTTAAACTGAAATCCTTAAATCCTGCATTTAACGAATCTTTTGCGTTTGAAGTTGATTTTGAAAAAATTGAAGACACATCTTTGATGTTTGTGGTGGCAGATTATGATAAAGGGCAACCAGGAGAACCTATTGGTCAAACAATCATCGGCCAACTTGGACAAGGGTTGGGATTGAAGCATTGGGAACAAATGCGACGATCTCCAGGCAAGCCAATCTGCTTTTGGCATATGTTAAAACCAGTTCCGGTACCAGAATGATTTTACTTAGTACGCGTACTTGTACAAGATATTGATTCATAGAGAACAGTTACCCCATCATATCCAAAAGCTAATTTGCATAAAAAATTAGTTCGAGCGATTCCAAAAAAAAGTGGCTCATTCTTAACATCCAAATAACAGTTCTGCAAATTTTAAAAAAATAGTAAATTAAAACTTTTAACAAAAATATTTTCAAAAAAATTACATTAAATTTAATAGAAAATTAAAGCTTTAAAATTGTTAAATATTTTTTTGCTAAAAAATACATTTTTTTTTAATGTTGCAGTATAAATGTCTAATGATAAATCAGCGAAAGTGGCGCAGATGAATTTTGAAGAACTTAAATTTTGAAAATGATTCGAAAAAACGAGTTGTTGGCGAAGTCAACAAATCATGGGTAAAAAGTAAACAAAATTTTTTATGTTTCCAAATATAAGTTATACTAGAGTAAAAAATTATACAGGAGTAACAAGTTTTACTAGATTATAAGTTAACAAATGGATAAACTTTTTATGTCTCAAAGCCCGCAATTACCATTTTTGCCATTATTATCGTCGTTATTGTCTTGACGAACAACTGTGCAATAACTTTCTGGAATTTTATATCAGATTTTCAGGTTGTTTTCATTTTACTTATGTTAAAATAGAAATCACTCATAGAGCTTATTTTCTTCCAATTTTACGCGAGCTTGTAGAATGAGTTTATTTAAACGTTTCCTTCTCAATTTTTGATGTACTCATCTCAATTTTTGATGTTATCCAAAATTCTTAAAAACAATTTTTTTTTAAGATATGACTCATTGTGTACTCTATTGTTCTTTTTCGCCGACAGTCCACCGAGCGATGCCCAATCATCAATAAACCCGACTGTCCCTGTTCACATTACACATCGTAATGGTAAACTAACTCATGGCTTCTTACGCACGCTTTTTTTACTTCATTGAAATAAACGAAAATTTAGTTGTGTAACAACAAATCGTGTGACCATCGTTTTCTATCACTAACTTAAGTTTACTTATATTAAATAAGCAAACTTATTTAACATTAGTAAACCTAAGTTGAGAATAAACAATATTTATTATCAATGTTGTGTAAAATGCTCAAGAATTTCTACTCTCCATCAGGCTAAAATTTCTGCTCTCCATCAGGCTAAAATTTCTGCTCTCCATCAGTACTAAATGTGATAATATTTTACTAACTTCTTTAAAAACATTTTTACACACAGGTTTTAGAGAAATTATTTTAGATTCCGAAGACTAATGAGGTTATAAAAATAATTATAAATACATTTTACACATTATCTTAAAAAATTCAGAAGAATGTAATTTCTGAAATTATTCAGTGTTTGAACATAAAATGATTTGTTACAAACTTCTTAATTCACAAAAATAAATTTTAACACGAAATAGTAAAAACAAAATCAAATTAATAATGATAATATAAATAATGACGACGATAACAATGGCTATAATAATAATAATGGTAATAAAAATGAAAACAATCATAAAGGTGATGAAGATCGTGATAACGTCAGTAAAATAAAACCGGTAGCTGCTGGGCAGTAACGAAATTAATTAAAACGACCTTTTATTATTTAATGGCTATAGAAATTTAATTTGCTATAAATGTTCTTTCTTTATGATAAAAATAAAAATAGGGCTTTTATTGTGATTTTGTGCATTTAGAAATGTTTCATCCATATCGAAAATATATGCGGTAGGTTTAACAAAATCTTAAAACATCTGCGATAGTTTAGTAATAAAAAATCAATTGAAGAATTTTTATTTTGAGTTAAAAAAATGGCAGCGGCTTTGAAATCATTCAAATTGAAAAAAAGAATGAAATTGAAAAAGTGAAAAAAGCAAAAATGGTTGAATTAAATTCCATAAAGAAGAGCAACGTTCACCTTTCCAGTTAAAAAAGATCTTTTATCTATTTTTTGGAAACCTAATTGAAAATTATTTTGTATTAAACTACGGTAAATAATGAACAACTCCAGTCTTCCTGGATCTTACGCGTGTGTCATAGAAAGAAATGCGCACAGTGTTTCAGATTCGGTTATTTTTTTAACAATATCAAGTTTATCAATTTTTGGGAATATAATGGTGTTTGTATGTTACGCTAAGTTTCGCCATCTTCGAACAGTTACCAACGTTTTCATGATATCGCTTGCTGCAAGCGATTTGCTTGTGGCTTTGCTATCAATACCATTTTCTTTTCTCCTTTTTGTCTGTCAAAACGGAACTTTTGTTAAAAGCCAACGTTTGAATAACTTTATTTACTTTGTAGCTGATATGTTACCAAGCGTTTTATCCATTTACTCTCTCATGTTAGTAGCGATTGACCGAGCTATAGCTATTTATAAACCTTATTTTCATCAAGAAAATGTAACCAAAAATGGTGCTTGGCTAACTGTTGCTATAATGTGGCTCATCATCATGCTTTTTGTTGCATTAAAACTTGTTTTTGATTATTACAATGACAGCTTGGTATACACAATTGCAGCAATAGTTGCAGCATACGCAATACCAGTTTCAGTAATGGCTATTTCATACGGTTTGATTGGGTTCATTGCTCGAAAACATGCTGTTGATTTAAGAAAGCTCGACAAAATAACATCGAGACTGCAAAGCAATGACAACACTTTAAGTTCGCAAAACTCTGTTGTAATACCAGATAATTTGTCACCCTCAAAATTATCTACAGCAAAATTTTTGCCAGCAAAGTTATCACCAACAAACTTATCACCGACAAAGTTATCACCGACAAAATTAACACCGACAAAATTATCACCGACAAATTTATTGCCGACAAAATTATCACCGACAAAGCCTGTTTTACTACCAAAAAATGTAATAGGAAAACCGAAATTGCCGATTAGAGAACTGAAAGCTGCCTTTACGATATCTATAATTTTATGTTGTTTCATAATTTGTTGGACACCTTTTATTGCACTCAATATTGAGTATATAAAATGTGCTAAAGGTTGCAATGTCAGCAAAATTTTGATTAAGTACTTTAAAATGTTGCATTACAGCAGCTCAGCGCTGAATCCTTTGCTATTTATATTATTAAACAAAAGGTGGAGAGGGGCGTTCAAAAAAATTGTATCCAGCTGTTACACTCAGAAAAAATATCATAGTGCGGTTGAGATGTCGTGCACTGACCTGACAGGTTGGTAAAAAAAGAGGGTTCCTTCCTTTTTTTTTAGATTGCGCGCTTATTGAGTTATAAATCAAAGTGTAAAGCTTTAAAATAATAAAAAATTATTTTAAAACGCAATTTTTATAATGAATAAATTAGTAGATGATGCTCAAAATCTTGTCCGAAAAATTCAATAGTAAAAGTTGGGTTTTCCCAAAAACTTATTTAGAACCAAAGCCTTATCAATAAAAATCAAGATCCATAAAAATAGTGGTACGCATTTGAACTCATAATCGTTAAACTATTTGTTTCAAGGGGAAAAATAGCTAAATGCATAGTTGTAATTGTAGAAACTTTTTTTGACACTTTCAATAAAATACTGAGATAATATTCAATATGCGTTCAATGCAAGTTTATATTTTTGAAACTTTCGTTTAAAAAAATTGATTTGACCTTCTTTAAAGTTTGTTGAGACATTAAAAAAATTAAGACATTGGCTTAAAGGGCTTCGACAAGGAAAAGAGACCAAACAAAAGTATCGTAAAGTATGAACATTGATAAAATCCATAGATTTGTCTGAGTAAAGAAAAACAGTTTTATTTGTATTTAACTAATTATAACTTGGTCTTTCTTTAAACGTATTTTTCTCAAAACAGTTATCTTTGTTGTCGATGTCTATAGTTCTTTACCAGGTGATGTGATGTTTATATTTCTTTACCAGGTGATGTGATGTTTTTAGTTTTTTACCAGGTGATGTGATGTTTATAGTTCTTTACCAAGGTGATGTGATGTTTATAGTTCTTTACCAAGGTGATGAGAAAATAGAACTTTTTTTATTAGGGAGTTTTAGTAATAAAAATCTTTTTTAAAAAGGTTTTCAAAAGTGAAAATTAGCTACGAAGTAAAAAAATATGTATTTTGAAATCCGTTGGGCAAGGAAGGGCAAAGTTGTCCTGTTTTGCTGACGTCAATGACAATAAGTATTCTATATTTAACAGTATCTGTTGCTATCATTCCCATTAAAAAAGGGTAATATTTTATTTTTCCAACATCCTTTCAAACTGGCAACTAAAGTTCGTCGTCATTCATCGTGGTTGCTAAATTTGTCTTTTTCCTGGTTTGCCAATTTAAAAAAATCAGTGTTTAAATGGTGCTCCAATGGACATTTAAACAGAGATTTTTTAAAAAGAAAAGCTTTCAAGGTTTATAAGTTGTCAGAGTTGTCGTGAAAGAAACTCAATTTGACTCTAAAATTGGAATTCTCTCACGATAACTTTGATAATCTTTGAAACTCGATTTCATTTTGACTAAATTGTTGTTTTAATGTTCTCTTTACTCAATAGACAAAAAAATGTCAGCCAAATAGTATTATAAAAATAGTTTTATTAAAGTATACTTGTATGTAGATTATTTCTTGTCAAGACTTGAGCCTGATGTTGTAAACCATGATCTGACGCCTCTTCACTCGTAAGCAGCTAAGAAAATATTGCTGTTTTTAATGCTGCTGAAAACAAATGGAAGAGGCACCTAATCCACGTTTTTAGTAAAACTTCTAAGAAGTTTATGGATGCTTGGCTTTTAATATTATAATTTACTTAATCCTTGATTAGAAGATTTTGTAATTTAAGGGGTAATTCATATACTTTAGTATATTTCAAGAGTAAGGTATATTTAGTTTTGTCAACTTTTAACAATATTTGTTACTTTTAAATCACCTTTTTACTTTGAATAATTCTTTGTTTATTATTTTTAGGGGAATTATTACCTGTATGAGAATCAGTATAAAGTATGAGAATTGAATGAATTACTTATGTATGCGCAATAAAAATAACAGTGACAGTAGACGGAGCTTTGAGTCACCCTGTAATCAAAATTTTTTATAAAGTTTTTTCTGTTTCGATTGCTTTTTGTTTTTCAGATAATCTCTAAACCAAAGTTAGCATTTGTTTGCTTTATTCAAGATTCGTGATTCCTATGAAAATACGCTCAATATTAAACATCTGCATAATATTACATCAAATCAATCTTTGTACGTGTCGAACTTCTTAAACTTTTAACACATCAACATCAATCTTGCTGCATGTTTTAATTGCGACAGTAATTTCACGGTGCATCCTTTTTCATCTTTTCTAATTTGTTTAAGGGATCATGTTGTAGAAGATACAGTCTTTTTTCCATCGAAAGGTTAATCTGTATGAATCTGTATTTTTGTAATAACCTCTATTATCTTGGGATTTGAAGACCTTTTTAAGGATTACAGCATTAGTTTTTCCAGTTACTCTGAATACACACTCACAAAATAAGTACTTATTGCATGTCACATAAGATTTTTTAAACTTGATGTTGTATAAACATTCATAAGGCCAAATATCATTCCTAAAGTTTTTTCAATCGTCACAAAAAACGACAACAAAAACTATTATTTTACTAACAATATGTATTATTCCGGTTATTTTTGTTAACCGAAATATTTTTCACCGACAATATACTTTCTAATCGAAATTTTTTCAATTCACAAAAAAGCGAATAAAATGATTATTTTTACTTATATTATCAAACATTCCGATTACATATTTGTGACCGATATTTTTCACCAACAATATACTTTTTACCGACAGTATTCATTTTTACCGATAACTTTTTAACCGGTGTTTACTTTTTTACCCACAATACAATGTAAAACTGTAGGCGAAGGGAAGGCCGGTGTACACCTCTCATCCACCTTTACCGATGGACTTGATCATCTGTGTTAATGATTGGTATCACTGATCATTTTTAATTTAGGAGGTACATTACTTACTTAGGTACATTACTTGTTTTAAGAACGAAAATCCAAACTAGGTTTAATGCTTTTGAAAACCGCAACATTTACACCATTCGCGCAAATTTTATCAATTTGTAGTTAACTTTTGATGTGTAAGACTTGTCCCTAAAAAGTTTCACATTTTTTGAAAGAGTTTTAAAACTTGAAGGAAAAATAAGAGTTTAAGAGTTTAAGAGTTTAAAATTTGAAGGAAAAATAATATTAAGAAGTTTTTTAGTTTTCAGCTATATTTACTTGATCGTAAATAAGATTACCATCTATCAAGCATTTTTTTAATGAAACCCCTTTTTTTTTTCATTATTGTTTGTTTTGTTCAAATTATTTCGCACAATGAACATTAACAAGTTTTGAATGAATAAGTCTGAATTTTGTGAAGTTGTTTTAAAAACTTGTTTCTTGTTTGAAAACTTGTGTATGCCTTATGCCATCAAGGTTCTTCAAAATAGTTTTTACATTCCATTTGGCATCATTTGTTTAAGATGTATAATAGGGAATCTTCGTTGCCTTGTCGCAAGTAGATAGAAGATTTTCAGAGAGTATTAGAAACCATCAAGTTGAAAGTAGAGCATCCCGCCATCGGAAATTGCGTAAATGCGTAAATTCCGATGTGAGAAATAGTTTATAAAGATGACTCCTATGTGATTTTATCTTTTTATTTTCCGATATTTTCCGATAGTTTGTGGTGGCTTGCAAAATTTTGCTTTAGCTTTGCGAAAACTTCGTAATTATAGATAAATACATCGGAAATACCACAATATTACGAGTTTACACTTTAAATACGATTTATTGTGAAATTACGCGAAAATATCGTACGATAATGCGTAAATCTCGAAATATATCGGAGAGTGCGTGAAATTCACCCCATCGGCCTCGGACTACATCGCACCTCCGATGTGATACCATTCCTCACCATAACATCACATAGGAGTCACCTTTATAAACTATTTCTCACATCGGAATTTACGCATTTACGCAATTTCCGATGGCGGGATGCTCTAGTTGAAAGTAGTTTGGAAAGTTGAAAATGTTCTGCTAAGTCTTTGGATTTCTATTCCGCTAAATCTTTTCTGGATTGTGCCAGTAGAAAAGCGAATATTATGAAAATTAGTACTTTTCTTTATTGATATCGATAAATTTTTAGCTTTGTTGGCTTATTTAGAGTTTAAATAAAATCATTTTGAATAATTGCCCCCTATGAAATGTTTAACATCTGAAGCAAAAGAGTTACGTCATTGATTTAAACACTTTTTTGCTTTATTCATTTTTTTGAAGAATGTTGGCTAAATGAGTTTTAAATTTTTTTAGATTATCATCTGGTTCTCCTTATCTGGTATTAACAATGATGTTTTTTGTGGGTTTGTCTAATGTTTTAATTCAATGAGACTTGCAATCTGTTTCATTAAGTTGAGGTTATTACACAAAATAGAGTTAATAGATTTGAGGATTAAAATACGGACACCACCTCTACCCTCATTTACACGCGGTCGGAGAACAAACGATTAGTTTTCTAATTCAATTAGTGATTTTTGTTCACCTCCTACACTCTAAGTTTCTGTCATACAAAATAATTTTGAAATCACGATTAAGTTCACGAAATATTGGTTTTACGTTTTAAAGGGTTTTGTTTATACTTTGAATGTTACAATCAAATTTAAAAACGTGTTTTGATTTTCAATTAAAAAATTGACAAAGAGATTGAACAAATTCAATATTTTTAACCAAATCTTATCAGGATGATGTTTTTGTCAGTTTTGCGAAAGAATTAAACTTAATAAAGTATTGACGTCATTTACAAGATATTGAAACCATTGACGCCTTTTTGAAAGCTTTTATTAGTGAGCAAAGAAGTAATATTTCCGAGATTTAAAATCTCTAAAAAATAACCTTGTCATACTAAAAGCAGATTTGTCTTCTTTTCTCGGTCGCAATTCTTCCTGCCACTCCTCTTTACTAGTCGCCATATTTTCGCATAAAAATCTTCTTTAATGAAAGTACTGCCAAGTTTTGATTTACTCACTTGCTGTATCAGTTTTTTATCTTAACAATTTTTAAAATTAGTTGAGTAACTTTAAAACAATTTTCAAATATTTCTGGTCTGTTTTTCTTCCAATTTAACGCTCGCTTTAATTTCTACATTGTTTTTTTTATGAAGGTTTTTAACTTTTTCCTCAACTACATTACATGTATTATTTTTATCTTCCTTAACGTTGTCTTATCCCAGGTTATTCTCGTTCGATCCTCTAGATATCTTTAAAAATACCAACTTTTTTTTATTTTCTAATGCTTATTCTTGATTTCATTTAGTTAATTCTTTTGTTATGCTTGCTATTTTCGCATGCTTCTGATTTTAACTATGATAAGCTTTTGATAAAACTTAAATAAAATACGATGAGTTTGCCAAATACCCAATGAGCATGCATCGTCCGCACGACATTTTACGGACGTCTTACGGACTTATAGACATCTTACGGACATCGTGCTGACGAATCATGCCCACTGGGTATTATCTGCAATACATTTTTTCCGCGGTCATACAGCTTATGAATTTTTACACCATTTTTTTAAAAGTTTTTTCAAACATTACATCCATGATCTCACTAATCTTAAAAGATACAATTTATGACAGTAATTTAAAGCACACCCGATTTCTTTGGTTAACAAATTTGAATTCATCGCTTTTTGTACACTCTTTAGGTGATATATGCGAACATGCTCCAGTGTTCACAGACATCATTTTAAATTTTTTTCTCCATTTTAATATAAACTGTATCAAATTGAAAAGCAACATTCTGGATAGAATTTTTGTCAAAAAAAATCCAGCAGCAGAAAAGGCTCGCTCAAACTCTACATTTATTGGAGCAATGGTCTCCAGTATATCGAACAAAAGTTCAGGATTTGCAGTTCTCTTTGGTTGCTTCATAGACCAACACTTCTTTTGAAATGTTCTTGAGTTCGTTGTTTGAATTGCGGTGCTATATTTTGGCAGAATGATGAATAGCTTTCTGGAGTTCATTTTCGATTAAAACTTTTTGAGCCACGCACTTCTTAAATAAATTTCGAATCATCTGAATTCGTTAGGAAAAATCTAGACAACAAGTTTTTGGCTGTCTTTTGAAGTACTTCGAAGGCATATTGGCTGTCTTTTGAAATACTTTGAAGACATATTGAAGACTTCATGTTCTCAATGTTGGACAAACATTGTGGATGGAAAGATATTTTTACAAGCTTATAAAATTGCTCTGCCTTTACTTTTCAAAACGTTTGAAAATTAAAAAAAAAACAACAAAAAAACTCTTAATTTACAATCAAATAACAAAAATTCTTTGTTAAGATGCAAAGTGTTCAATCTCGTTGTTTTATTCTGTTAAGAATTTTAAAAATCCCCCTCAGCAGTAAAAAACATTGCATTTTATCGGTAAAAAAGTCTGCTGCTAATTTGACTGATTCAAGAAAACAACAATCTTGAATGAAATGTCTACTTCATCACTGCAAATTAAATGTGGAGAAACGTCTTTCAAATTTGAGAGGAGGGAGAATGAAATAAAAAACAATGATCGGAATAGACGTACACACGATGACTCATCAACCTGCCATATAAATAAATGATGAATAAGTATCGCAACCGAAAACAAGCAGAAACTATAAAAGGACAGAAATAGAGTTCAAGCGAGAGAAAGACGGAGAGGAGGAGGAAGACTCAGTTATAAAGAGAAGTAAAAGAGAGTTTTTAACAAAGTTTTAAAGAAGAATTTTTGGAGAGAAAGAATTTTTGTGGTTGAAGAATTTTTGGATAAACAAGAAGTTTCATAAGTGACCGAAGAAAAAAAGAAATTTTTTATAAAGAGAAGAAATAAAGAATTAAACAAAAGTCAGTAGAAATATTGATTAAAGAAGAATAAACAGAAGTTTTATCCGTTTCAAACAAAGAAAAAGAAGAAGAGATATTCGTTTAAAAAAAAAAGAATATATGATAAAACCATTATTAAAAAATATGATAAAACCATTATTAAACACTTCAAGAAGAGTAAGAAAGTATTATTTGTAACTTTATTAACGTAATGAATAAAATAGTGCTAACCATTACACACTAAGAGAATGTTTATTGAGTTATATGGTATAATAGAATATACTGAGGACGGTAAACACAACCTTAACCCTTTGACAATTTTACCTTACCCATTCCCAACCAAAGTATCCTCAAACCTTACCCTTTCCTAACCAAGTAATTCCCTGAACATCAACCTCAATCTCAACCTTCCACATTACTTCCTTCAACATAACCCTAGTACCCATACCTCCTTAACCTTAAAAGTTTCATACTACAAACAAACAGATAAAACATTATTTATTAAAAACGCCACTATCACAATACTATTCTGATTAAATCTTTGATTATAAGGAACTGTTGATTCATCGACATTAAACTGTTCCATCTTGTTCTGTAGTCAAGGATAAGTGAAAGTTCTTTTCCTTGCTGCTTCTTGATTTCTTCTTAAAGACGTTATTTTTGACTTGGGATTTTTTTAATAACTTGACACTTTAAATGACTTTTGTGGTGACATATTGCAATAGAAATGGAAACATTTTTATCCATGGTACCACCATGAAAACTGACTTGAGTATCAGATTCAGATTCGTCGTTGCTGATTTCACCCTCGTCACTTGTTTCTTCAAATGTATTGTGTTGGATGTTTTGGGAAGGCAGAGATCCAAATGTTCTCGTTAAGCTCAAATTCCAGTGTTTTGTTGTTTTCAAATTGATTGATTGAGACCACGATAATATGTATCAAAAGATAAAATCTAACACAAGAAAGTAAGAACGTCTTTCTCAAAATCTCTAGGTTAAACAAACAGGACCAGTTTGAGAGCAAAACAAACAACTTAACTGAAAGGAAAGTGATACTTACATTTTTAAATAAATTTTTGATTTATTGGTCGAGCTATTACAAGCATTTTAAAAACATTTTCAAGCATTTTTGACCATTATTTAAAAAATCAAAGTTTACCATCATTACTTTACTGGTAAAACAATTTTCACGATTTACCGGTCACCGGTAAATTTTCGGTAAAAGCTCAGCTCTAATGGCAAGAGAAACTGGATAGTTATTTTTAAGGAATAGGTTGTCCAGATTGTTTTAGCATTGGATATACTTCCTCTCACTCTTACCTAATTTAATGCAACTCACCATGGCATATAAAGTAATCTCTGACTTTAAATGAGACTTGTGTCAACTCTTACATCACGGTCGTTTACATAAAGCGAAACAGCGCTGTTATTATGCGCATGCTCCAGAAATAGAAATCGAAAGCGATGTAAACATGAAAAAAATTTATGATTTATCAATTGTGGCAATCCTACCTTTTTCTCAAAAAATTTTACAAACAGAAATCTTCTTAAAAAAATGTAAATTGGGATAGTTCCTATAATACGCAAAGTATACATATAATCTAAAAAAATCTTGAAATTTAATTGCGCGCGAATGTTAAGAACTGAAAAAAGCAGTTCTCGATAAAGAAAAACTTAGAATTTTTAAGTCAAAATAAAATAAATCTGATCGTAGAATTTCCAGAATTTTTTTTTCATACTGAAATTTAGTCTATATACAACATAAAAAAGCAAGTTTTACTAAGCATTCAATTTTTTTACTTTACGTTAATGGCTTACAAGTGATTATTGTATTGATTACAGTATTGCACTGCTTTTGGCTGGTTCTAAACTATGTACAAGTGCCACAACTCAAGGAGCTAGCGTTGTTTATAAATTCGTATTCTCTAAATAGTTGCTGAAACCTGGTCTGGAGATGAAAATGTGGCTAAAAAAATACTCCTTCCACCTTTTAAAAAGAAGAGAATGGAAAGTTTGAAATAAACCTAGCACCTTGGGTTATGCTATACGAAATAAAATGCTACAATGTATTGTTATCTATTTCGTGCAATTGCCGACTTTCGGCAAATAACAGTCGGCAAGACCAGGTAGATAAACTCGGCAATTCGGGAATCCTAAAAAAGTCGGGAAAGCAGACCCTTAAAAAGAATCGTTCGCCATAATTTTCTGCATCGGTTTTTTGTTTTTCGATTTCAAACGAATAATAATGAATAAAGTATAAATTTCTATACTAATCTTCTAAGATCAATCATATTTCTTAAGTTCATTAAAATAGAACTCTTTATGCGTTTAAAATAGCCAGGGTTTTCGTGTGACATATTTATATTCAAACGTGAAATTGTTAAACTTTTGTTTTAATAGAATTAATTCGGTTTTAATCGAATAGCAACTGCACATTGTCTTGAATCGTTGAAAAAAAACAAAAAAACATAAGGTTTGCGTGGTATGGGATTTTTTTTGAAAACCTTTGACTTTGTATGTTTAAATATACAAAATACTTTAAATTAAATTTATTTTCAATAAACTATACATAAATTTTTATTTTTTTCGTTATATCATTCGTTAAAAACCCGAAAAACCAAATGCTCATAATTAATTTATTTACTTAAAAGTTTTATTGCGAATTAGTCTTAGCGCAGAAATCACATCAATGCAAATTTTTGCTACATTAAGGAAACCAATCATCCTCCTTTTGTAAGTTCTGACCTCTCTCGAAAAATGTAAGCATAATTACAATATAAAATGTTACAAATGTTTTTATTTTTCATATATAATTATAAGTTCCTATATAATTATAATTATAGTGTATATTTGTTGCAATCAATAAAATGTTTTTTGTGCTCCTTTTCATTGTAGAAAAATTGCCCACATTAGTAAGCGACATCTTTATTTAACAATATCTAATAAGTAACAAATAATAAATAACATATCTTAATTTTGCCAATAACTAACATGTAAAATTATTTTCTTGATGTTTTTTATTTCTGCTGAGTTTGCAAATGTGAGTAAATCTGGTAAGGGTAGGTTAAACAAGACAAATAATTATTATAAATACCACATAAGTTTGTTCTATAGAACCATCATTTGTAATATAAAAAACTAGAAGTGAGGCTTCGTTTGGGAAAGTCTACTATTGCCATCTATTTTTGCCCATAAAATCATCTTTTCATATTACAGTATTTTTCATACAATAATTTGTAATAATATAAAGTAAAATATATATTAGTAATAATGGTATTACATATTAGTAATATATATAATAATGTATTATGTATTAGTAATAATGGTATCTGTGAGTTGATGCAAAAAAGCCCAAAATGCACTAAAATGTCCAAAATGCACTATATAAAAAAATTATTGTGTTATAGAGACAATAACTTAAATTATATATGTATATATATATATATATATATATTTAATTATACAGGATCTTAGTTTTTTATAAAGTAGTTAAATCACTAGTATTAGGGTATAACGTATTTTAGATATATAGTTTAATATTTCATTTAAATTGTTTTTAAAAGGAAAGCTATACAGAATATATTTTATCCTATACAATATATTTAATGGATTAGAAGGATATGGACAAGAAATTGTCTAAACTGCCTGCATGTGAAAGACGCTTTTATGAAAATCAAAGAATTGAAGATATTTTTGGAGCTTTTAATTTGATTGCTGGAGATCAAAATACTGTTCAAGAAAAACCTCAAAGCGTAAATGACTGGAAGCGCTATACAACATGGAATAAAATTGTCAAGCCTTCAAAACTGTTTCGAGAACGAAAACATAAGATTTACATTCAACCCATTGGACCATTTCCTAACATTTTAAATGAAACTAATATTTTCGTTTCAATGCTTGAAACACTAAAAGTTTTTATTGAGGCATTTTTTCCATGTTTGCAAGTAGTTCCTATGGAAACAGTGGATTATAAATCAATATCTTGCAAAACCAGATTTCACTCAAAATCTAAACAGAAGCAGCTTTTAGTTTCAGGTTTTTATTTTGATTACAAAAATGTGATATTCATTACAAAAATGTCTTATTACATGGTGCATCACATATTGAAAGTTATATTCATACATACATACATACATACATACATACATACATACATACATACATACATACATACATACATACATACATACATACATACATACATACATACATACATACATACATACATACATACATACATACATACATACATGACAGATTCAAATAACAACAGCTATGTCACTCCAGCATGTATTAGTACTACTGTATTGTCACTTCAGCATGTATTGGTCTACTGGTTATATTTTAGTTTAGTCAGCTTGCCACCACAATTAAGAAAAGATAATATTCAGGTGTTTAACTAAATTCAGAAGCTTCTAAGTCAGCTGAGTATACATTTTTTTACTAAGTGCTTTATTAAAGTACTTGTTAAAACCACATTAATATTCCCTAATCATAATCAGCAAGTAATGCTTAGAATTACCTTCATTAATACATGTATTGTTTCTCTCAATAAATGTGTGTATGTTTGTACAATGGTATTTAGCACAATTTATTTTAATTTTAGTTGTTTTTCAAAACATCATAAAAAAGTAGAGATATGATAAGATATGAGTTTCTTTTTGTACAACATGAAAAGCATTTAAGTTCACTAATTCACTAATTTTGAATAATAATTAATAAGAAAAAGTTGCACATATTTTGAAATTGGTTTCCACTCTTTTTTTCAAACCAATTTGAATCAAAGCTACATTATCAACTAATGTAAATTTGTTTGTTTTAAATAAAGTTGCATAAAATGTCAATATTGACAGATTTAGCTATATTGAGGAATTTTTATGAAACTTCAAGAATATTTGAAGCCTAAAGTACAAATAAATGGGTTGAAATGGACTAAGCACAGCAAATAAAAGACAGTAAGTATAAAAGATGGCTCTAGTCTTAAGAATAGAGACAAGATTACTAATTTTAGGAATTGTGTCAAAAATACTCTAAATAACAAGACAGACTTGATCCAAGTTTATCTAAGATCAATTTTTCTTTCAAGTGAAAAAAATAAAGTTATTATTTTTATTTGTTTTCATTTTATGGCATTTTAAATTAACTAAAAGTAAAAAAACTTTAATGTGCATATATTTTTAAATACCCATACAAGGTGTTTTTGTCTTTCCATTTACATATGTATATATACTATTATATGTTTATATATATATATATATATATATATATATATATATATATATATATATATATATATATATATATATACTGCATTTAGAAAGTGATACTAGTCTGCATTTTTTTTTCCCTAGATGTTCAGCTTTATTTGAAAACTGTTATTCCAAAAGATGCAATCTGTTTGTGTGGGCTCAGCTGGTTTGATTTGTACCCCTCAGAAGAACTTAACCACATTCTTGGTGAAGCATCATACTCTTTTTCGACAGTTGTTGCAAGTTTTGGTCATTATGCTTACTTTAGAGAAAAAGAAGCTAGACACCTTGAAAAATGGGGGAATGATTATGTAGTTGAGCAGTCTGTAAGTGTAGCGTTAAGTACTTCTCAGGAATCATTAGTTTTTGTCACATCAAGTGAGAGATGTGAGGCAGATATGCGTTCTCCAAACCATGAGATAGTGTGCCAAAGAAAACGTAAAAACAGTGAATCATTTAAAACCAGCCCACTTGAGAACACTTTATCAACAGATAGCCAGGATCATAGAAATAGTACTGAAACTTTAAAAGACTGTTCGCTGGAGGCTCTTCCAAATGGATATGCTTTCTACTTGAACTGCAAGATTTTTAGACGCCTTTTCAGGGTATTGTGTTATTATTTTGCTAATGAAACTATATTATATTACAATGATGAAGTTTTTAAAAGTAACAACCATAGTTATACCATTACTAAATAAAAACTCAGATCCTGTATAATTAAATGATGAACTTTTAGATATAAAATAAAAAGTTATCTTGAAAAAATTCCTCCTCTCTCCTCCCTCTCTGTCAAAAAAGCAAATTATTTGATGCAATTTCTGCATGGTATTGTACACTTTTTTAACATTTTTATTCCACTATTAGTTAATATAAATTGAAAAAGTTTCACTTTTTTTAACATGTTTATAAATGTTCTGTATAATTTTCCTACCATGTTCCACACATTGATCTTACAAATTGAAGTTTGGTGCAGTACTAGAAAAAATTTCAGATCGTTTTGCATTTCTTCTCATTCTGTTTCAGCTCTGGCATAACGATAATATTCTCTTTTTTGAGTTTTTCATTAAACTAAACTGACCAGGTTTACATGGAAAGTTATGTTTTCACTTTTGTTACATAGTTTTAACTTCCCTAAAAACATCTTTATAGTTGCTTTATTAACTTGTAGGAATATCAACTCCTTCCTCTGATAATGCTAACTTAGTTTTTGTATGTTTTGTACTTAGATATATTCTTTGATTTTCCGGGGATTGTATTTCACAAGAAAATTTGAATAGTTAACTGGTTCTAATACTATGTCTGAGGATTTAGCTGCAGGTGAATTATCATTAAATGTATCTATTTTAATGGAGGAGCTCACTGCTAGTTTAGAAGGAGAATAACCCTTTGTTTCCTTTTAAAATTTGTACTGCTCTGCTCGTTTAGCAAATCATCAAAAAATAATTTTCACAAAGAGATCGGCAAACATATTCATAAAATCTTGATTGATCTTGTTCCCAGCTTCTTCTTTTTTATTTTTAACAGCTTTATCATTAAAAAAAATAACTTTAAACAATGTGCTTCTGTTGTGATGAGCAAATATGAATTCCTTATTGCTTTCAATAATATTTCTTTCGTAAAATTCCATTTCTTTATTTTTAGCCAATTCTTTTGCTTTTTTTATTTTATTATTATTATTCTAGAGACTGCTTTGTTTTCTAATTGTGAGATATAAATAAGTGCTCTTGGAATGTTTTTATTCGATTGTAAGTGATCCATACTTTGTTAAACATGAAGACAATAGTAAATTATATACTTTCGATTCGAGGGAGGCGGGGGGGAGGGGTTATGAAAAACGAATCCGATTTACTAAAAAAAGAAAAAAAAAGAAAAAAAAAACAGAAGTTCATCATTTAAAATGACATTTATAAAAATGTCATCACCCTAGTGTACCTATGAATATGCCTACATACTTGTATGTGTATAAAAGTACATGTGTACGTTTAAAGAACTAAAAATCCATGTGTAATTGATGAAAAGTTTTTTAATATTTGTAAATTTGATATTTTTATTTCAGGTAATGACTCATGAAATATGTCATGTAATGGGAATGAGTCACTGTTGTTACTATTCATGCACCATGAACATGAGTTCTTCGATTTTACACGTTGATAAGCAACCACTGTTACTTTGTCCTATCTGCCTTCGTAAATTGCAATTGGTCCTTAAATTTGAAGTTCGCGCAAGATATATTTCGCTTTTTACAGTTCTTACCAATCACATGCAGCAGTTTTGTCGCCATAAGGAGGACGATGTTTGTCCTTTTATGGAAGATACAATTCTAATAAAAAATGTTCTCGATTTTATGGCCGATCCTTGATTTAATATTATCAATTTCATCGAAATTGATAATATTAAATTACTGTTTTTTATAACTTTTGTTTATTTTGAATTTATAATTTTTATTTATAGAATATTTTTAAATGTAAAAATTATTTTTTTGTACTCTTAAAATAAAGTAAAAATATTTTCTTCACTCACAAGTTTTGAAAAAAGAAAAGTCTTCAAAAAGTATCATGGTGTGCGGATGATATGAAAGATGGGGAAATTTTGCATTATCTTTGTGCTGAAAGTGATGCAAAATCTTTTTTACTTTATGCTGTCGTAAAAAATGTCATTGTCACCTGTAGAGGAGACAATAACTCAAGTATCTTTTTTTCAAACGAAGCAAGCAAATATACATTCGTTTGTCGCAGCGTATCCATTGTTTTATTAAACAATCCGGAAAAACTTAACATATTGTAGTTGTTACGGTTTAGAGAAACGTTCGGTCAAATCGTTCCTAATTTTTGCTAGTTTAATGCATTTAGTTTAATTATTAGCTAGTTTAATGCATCCGATCTTTTAAAAACTCATTTTTGATCTCCAACTGTGGTCTATTGCAAATGATGCTGGGTTTTTTATGGCACCTCGTCCTCGTTCCAAATTAACAAATTGCGACAAGCATTTTTGTAGTTTAAAACATTTCTTCCTAAGTATTTTTCGCTCGCAAGTTTTTGAGCGGAAAACTCTACACAAGTTTACTGGATCCAACATATGAAAAAATAAAAATTGCTCTCAAGGAAAAGTTCGTTTTAATCAGAAGCTGAATATGTATCAGTCTGTCTTGATGCCTAGTCAGAATTTCATCATGGCTATCTGTAAGTGACGATTCACTTTATTTCTAAAGACTGTGAAGTGTAAACCATGTGAAGTTCTCTATTTGTTGTTAGGAAATTGATGAAAGCCATACCGGAAAACACATTTTCAATAAAATTGAAATAATATCAAAGGAGTGGGAAATTTTGTCAGAAACTGCATTTTTTTTACGAGACAAAGCAGCGAACGTCAAAGTATCTTTCACCTAAACTTGCTGTATTTTTAAGTCAGTTGGATGCCTTAACCACTGCCTTCAACTTATGATAAAAAAAACTGACGTTTCGGAAACTTTGTTTATATGCATCTTTCTGTATTTCATCTGTATGTTTTTCATAGTTCTGCTCTTTTCTACAATCAACTTTATAGACAGTAAGAATTTCAAATGAATAGAAAAGATAGGCTTGGATAGAAAAATGACGTTTCTTCAAGGTAAATTTCTACCTAATACATGCTTTAGCGAGTTTTATATCTTAAGCCAGCGGTTGTTGTCACCTTACTCAAATTTTTTTCTGTATAAATTGAGTTTTCTAACCAGGATTGGAGTCATGAAGTTCAGTCATGGAGTCATGGAGAGGGAAGAAATGGTGAGTATTTCATGTGTTTTTAAAGAGACAACAAAATTATTGTCAGATACTGATTCTTGCATCAATTTCTGCATACCAGTTTTCACAACAATAATAGAAGCTTCAAAACACCTTCTCTTTCAGAGGTGTAAAAAGGCAATTTAAAAACGTTTTTCATCAATAAAAAAAACAGAACATTCAATTGCCACTCTACTTGATCCTAGATACAAATGGTATTTTTCTCGATCTGATGCTGCTTTAAAAAATGCGAAACGCATTGTCATGTTCCAAATGAACAATTTTGAACTATTTGTTTATGAATGAGCTCTTGGCATTCAAAATCCAAAAAAGTACTACCTTTTTTTTATATAATATCCAAAAGAAATTCCTCAAACTCGAGCTGAATTAAATGTACATTTATCTTTTTCTAAAAACGATAAAAGAAGTGTTAAGCAATTTTTTAGGTTGTCAATTGGCTTCCCTAAGCCTCGAATTAAACTATGAATAAATACTTTCAGTAAAATCAAGCCAGAATTGGCTTCTCTAAGCCTCGAATTAAACTATAAGTAAATACTTTCAGTAAAATCAAGCCAGAATTAACTAAGGTGCCAAAAAAAGTACCTCTTGCCACCTCTAACATCCATAGATTATTTTCAACTGCTTGGGATATGTCAAATGAAAAAAACAGATTCTTCCAAAAAATTTTTAAAAACTTTTACGTTTAGAAAACCTTCCAAATTTCGATATTAAGAACTTTATATAAATATTATGTTTTGTGTAAATTGAAAAAAAAAAAATTGAAAAATAACTTAATATTGTTGATTTTCAGTACTGGTTCCGATTTTCGGTTAGGTTGTATCTTTACCCAGCAAGCACACAACGTTGAAACAACGTTGAAACAACGTTGAAACAACGTTGAAACAACGTTGAAACAACGTTGAAACAACGTTGAAACAACGTTGTAACAACGTTGATCAACGTCGATCAACGTTATTTCAACGTTTTTTCAACGTTGTGCGCTAGCAGGGTAGTTCCGGTTCCGATTAAGAAAATAAAAAACTATTTTCAGCTCCTGCAAAATATTAGTGCCGGTCACTACTAGAAAAGAAAAATTATTTATAAAAATTGTGTCTGTTATTGATGCACCTAGACTTGGAAGTTCTGGTACTTCAAATAAAAAAAGTGCATTTTTCAGCCTGAAGTTTTATTTTTTAAATGTGAAGCTTTTAAAATTACATATTTCTTTGCACGGAAATTAGACTGTTTAAGATGTTGATAATGTCCATCAGATTGTTTTTTTTAGAAGTACACGAAACTCGTAACAAAGATCTCAAACAGTATTACAAAAACTTTACTGATAAATAACGTTGTAGGAAGGCCAACTATAACTTAGTATGCAGGTTGTTGTACTCATCCGACCCAATTGTAATTACCTTGAAAAGATTAGTAACAAAAACAAAATAACCACGTGTTCATTACTTCTGATAATTTTTAATGGATTATTGATCCAAGCACCAACTGACCATCAATTATAAATTTGAACTAATATGTTTATTATTATAATATTTAACTAATAAATGAACACCTCTAGATCCGCAAATTACACTAGTTGATAATTTTAATAATGACCCGTTGAATGGCTAAAAATGTTATTGATTTCTCCTCAATATGGCATTCTTCAAATTGTAATAAATTTTTTTACATATGCAAAGTACACAAACAGCAGAGAGTTGGAGGTTTTTAAAATGAAATAATACTGAATAAGGTAATATCATCTTAAGTATCATTAAATTACCTAAAGCTAAAAAATTTTTTTTTTGAAAAGTGTAAGTGCTTTGCTCTGCTTAAACTCGTTCAGAACCAATATATAACGTATTTTCAAATGTTGGATTTGACATTTTACGATTTAGTGCCAATGCTTGTTCTTATAGCTTTTCGGTCAACATTATTTACAAGCAGTGAAAAATGTTGTAAAATTATTTTTACTTTTTTTATATTTAAAAAAAACAAACTTTATTTGTTAAGAATTTAAAATCTTCTTTAAAATACTTCTAAAAGTTGGCTAATAATAAATGCACGTTCAATGTATAATTACTGTTTTAATCATTATAACATCGCGATGCGCCATTTTGACGCAAATCTGTCATTTTATGACGCTCTACGATTGGTTTCATACCGATATGATAACATTTATAAGAGATGAATTGCAGTTGAAATTCATAACTACAAACATTATGAATTGTCATTTGCATAAATTATATTTGCACTCAAAGTTACCATTTTGTAGACTAATGTCCTAAAAAATTGCCGGGAACAAAATGTCATAAGTATGCATCAAGATAATAAAAGTGAATGATAAGTTTCCAGTATTGTTTCCGTGTTCAACGAAAATTTCTATCAATAATATTTTGATACAACTGGCTTAGTACTCAGAAAAGCAAGATTAAGCAAGTAATTCAATAATTTTAAAAGTAAAAACAAGCTAAAAAAATTTGCCACAAAATCTGTTGCGAACGTCAAAGGATCTTAATTTCAGTTATAAACATAACCTGTTCGAAATGTTTTAAAAATAAGTGGTTACCATGACCGAATTGCGCGAAAAAAACCCTTGATCAGTAACATAAACTTAAGCAAATGATTAAAAAAAAAAAAAAAAGTGCAAAAATAGATGATCGAATAATTTAGTAAAATAATTCACCTAGTTCGAAACATTTTCTTCAATTTTTTAAAACTCAATCCATGAAGAATAAGGAATTGAGCTTAAAAAAAATTAACAACAACAGTTAAACACGGAATAAGTTCCGTGATAGTGTGCATCTGTATAGCTTCTTTTGGTGTTTGGAAAACCTGTTTTCATTAATCGAAAAATAGCTTTCTACAAATTTATTTTTGTTGGCCATCAAATTTGTTGCCTTCTTAATATGTCCGCATTTAGGAAGCAGCAAGAAAAAAGTACAAAATATGTATTTTCTTAAAATTGTGTTTAAATCTCTCAAGAAATCTAAATTATTTCAAGAGAGATTTGAACACAATTGAAAAAATTTAAAATTCTTATGCGCATTTTGTCATTTCTAGTTTCCGTTTCTCACTTTGACACCTGTAAGTCTATTTTTGTGATTTCTCATTTGGGCGTTGAATCATAGAAAAAATCCAAGTACTATTTTTGAAGTTCTATTTGATCGGCTCAGCCTATCAAATAGAACTATTAGACAAAATAACTAAATTAGAAAACCTATTGCATGAGGAGTGCGTTGAAATTGTTTCTCTATAAATCCGTTACAGGAGAAAAGTTGGGTGACACAACCCAGCTTTCAAACAAGTTAAACTGTGAGTCAGCTTTGATAAAAAATAAAAGATCAAAAGAAATGAGCCTGTTTTCAAGTTGAAGTGGAACTACCTGGCTCCGGAAATTTTAAAAATCTTTCGAGAACCTTATTTCAAAAACAGTAAAAAAATTCAAACAAATTCTTTGCAAGAAACAAATTCTTGATATTTTAAAATGTGCAAAGAAGTCAATTGATAGTTTGTCGATTTCTAAAGAAAGCATTTTTTTGCTTAGGTTAATACATCTAATTTTTCAGGTAAGAAATAGAATAAAATTATAATTAAAAGTTAACGGATAATATAAATCTATTTGAAGAGCAAAAGGGAGAGAGAAAAAACAAGTTTTTATTTTTTAAAATAAAACTGAAGATCTTGAACTAGAACGGTTTCGTTTGCTTTTTTTTTTTCAATTATTGGAACTAAAAGAGAATAATGGCAACAACTAAAAAGTTTCTTTTAGTTTCAATTAATTACAAGTTATCTTCTTTATTTAAATTCAAAATTCTACGAAAATTCAAACCCTAATTTTAATAACACAGTCCGACCCATCATTGTTATGTTAATTTTAAGAGTTGTATTGAAAACCGCATAAATCCAAATTTGATATAGCATCTACACAAGATCTCTAATCTGAGACAGATGGCTACACGGTTATTTCTCCGCCCCCCCCCCCCCCCCACCACCGGCGAGACCTAAAAACCTTTAAAAAGATCCACTAATTTTTGTTGTTGTTGTTTTTTTATGTTCAACTCTTTTGACATGAATTTGGACTATTGCTTTAAACATTTGTAATGTTAAAAAGATAGCAATTATACCGATAAAAACCAGGATATCGGGGAAAACTCCAAAAATGTTTTTTCATGATAAAAGCAGCAGAACCAGAATAAAAAAAATTGATGCTAAACTAGATATTGTTAGAGGATATTTAATAAAATGTTGATTTTACTATGTTATTATACTTTCGTTATACTTTCTGTTTTTGTTGGCTAAACAGTAAATTGGAGATCAAAAGTACAAATAGTAATAAAGGTACAATTATTTTCCTCTGCAGTGTCTTCGTATTATAAGTGGGGAAAAACATGAGTTGAATTACAGCCAAAATAAAATTCCATCAATCAACATTGACATTCAAAATTCAATATTATACAAAAAAATAATTTCATTCACTTAAATTAAGCTCGTGGAATACTAAAAAAGGAATACTTAAATATATTTAATGGGAATTTATACACCCCAGATTCATGCTCGACACTACTTCAACACTATTCTGGCTTAGCGTCTCTTTGGTAATACTCAGAAAGAATTTTCGCAGGAATACGCTTTAACATCTCTTTAGGAAATATACGCAGTAGCTTCCATCCAATATCCAAGGATTCAAAGACTGTTCGATTCTCGTAGCTTCCTATATATAGGGAAATAAAATTTCTTAGTAAAGTTTTACAAATGATAAGTTTTACAAATGCTAAGTTTTAAACGCTCGCCAGCAAACCTTACTTAGTACAAGTGGTAAAATACAAACAAAAAATTTACCTTGAGAAATGAAATTTTTCTCGAACTTTTGCAAGAACTCTAAATACAGCAAGTCGTCAGGAGAAAGAGCTTCTTCTCCTACTACAGCTTTCATAGCTTGAACATCTTTACCAATTGCATAATTGGCATAAAGTTGATTAGAAACGTCTGAGTGGTCCTTGCGCGTCATGCCTTCTCCAATAGCAGATTTCATGAGACGTGATAAAGATGGCAACACATTAATCGGTGGGTAAACCTATAAAAAGACCAAAAAAAAAAAAAAAAACGTGAAAATGAATGCAAAAAGACATTCTGTAATGTGAGCATTCTAATCTTAGCAAAAACAAAATAATATAACGTTAAAAGAATGTTAATGTTAACGCTTTTATTATTTTTATAGAGAATTTATCACCAAATGGACTTACCTGACGGTTATGCAGTTGACGATCAACGTAAATTTGACCCTCCGTAATATATCCAGTTAAATCAGGAATTGGATGTGTTATATCTAAAACGAACAGCGTCATCTTTATTAACGGATACTTTTGCTTTTGTATAGGCTAAATGGTAATTTCATGCTTACAGAAAAAAAAGAAAAAAAAAAAAAATCAGCTTTTTTACCATCGTTAGGCATAGTAAGAATGGGGATTTGAGTAATGGAACCATTTCTTCCTTCAACACGTCCAGCTCTCTAAAAGTTTACAGAACAACAAACATAGTAACAGGAGTTTAATGGCTGTTAAATTATTAAATTATTTTGCTTTATTAAAAGCAATTAAACTTTATTTTATAGAAAATAAACTATGAAACACAACAAAATTCTAACCTCGTATATGGTAGCTAAATCTGTGTACATATAACCAGGAAAACCACGACGACCAGGTACTTCTTCTCGAGCAGCAGACACCTAAAACATATTTTATTTTCATATCTTAACAATGACTCAATCAAGTGTTTAAAAAAAAAAAATTGCAGATTTACAAAACTTCCATGTTAAATGGAATGTTTAGCATACAAAGTCAACATCTATTTCTTTTAAAAAATTTTCACTTCAACTTTTTCAAAAAATCAAGAGCATTTACCTCTCGCAAGGCTTCTGCATATGAGCTCATGTCTGTTAAAATAACCAACACATGTTTCTCACATTGATAGGCAAGATACTCAGCAGTTGTCAGAGCTAATCTCGGTGTGATAATCCTTTCAATTCTGTAACGTCCATTCAAATAATTTATGTATAAAGTTACATACTAAAACTTTTACACTTAAAACCATAGTTACCAGTCAACTCTATAAAAAATTCTTATCTTAACAGATAAGAATTTTTTATAGAGTTGACTGGTAACTATGGTTTTTTATAGAGTTGACTGGTAACTATGGTTTTTTATAGAGTTTTCTATGACTATTGCAATTATTTCCTAAAAATCATTGGAAAACCTAAAGCACTTCTAGAAAAACTTACGTTGGATCATTAGCCAAATTTAAAAATAGACAAACGTTTTCCATGGAGCCATTTTCTTCAAAATCTCGCTTGAAAAATCTAGCAGTCTCCATGTTAACCTAAAATTCATTAAAGAATATAAAACTTGGTTAACTAACCAGCTGCCAAAAGCAGAAGCAGTTAAATGATACCATCCATTTAAAACATCATCTAATAACAAAACTTAAAAAAGTCTAGACATAAGCAAACACTTATGCTAATAGACTAAAAAATATTCAAAAAAACTTACACCCATAGCAGCAAAAACAATAGCAAAGTTATCATCAGAATAATCCATTGTGTCTTTACCATGCTTTACTAGACCTGCTTGGCGACAAATTTGTGCTGCAATCTATAAAGTACATTACAATAGCAAAATTTGTTTCAAACTTTACATTTTTTGCACTTTTACACAGTTAAAAAATGATTTTTATCAATACAAATTTAAAATCAAATTTGCATAATACAATGTATAGCTACTGATCAAAAGTTTGGAATCACACCAAATTTTTGTATAATCTGTATATATTCTGTGATTTATTCAAACTAAACAAAAGCAATCGCTATTTTGTAGTTTAAACACCTTTTACATAATTTCTGAAAATTTTTAAAAAGTTTATATATTAAAACTAAATGGGTGCTAATAATAATATATAAGAAATACATTATTTGTTATGAATGTAAGATGTACGCATGATGTAGATTATTATGTACATTAGGGTGATTCAGATTGTAATAGAAAAAAAAAAAGTTCACAAAAAGCATTCTCCCCAAGGTTGCCTGTGTTCCTTTATCACCTAGGATCATGTGTACCAAAAATTAGACTAAAAGAAGCAATTTTAGGGGTTGCCATGTTTTATAAGATGAATTAACCATTGGTATATATATATATATATATATATATATATATATATATATATATATATATATATATATATATATATATATAACATAATATTTTGAATAGAAATTAATATGGTAACCACTAGATCTTCTGCTGTGGTGTGGCTTGTTGGTAAACCTAAACAAACTCTGTTGACTGCCAGACTTCCTTCAAGAGGGGATGTTCTTCGGAGTTTGCTCTTCCATCATATAGAAGAGAAACAAGAAGTGAAAAAAGTATTTGGGCAACAATTGAAGCAGTTCTTGTTACATGGGAGAGAGGAAGAATTCCAACTCAAAGAATTGACAATGCAGAAAGAAAGTTAAAAAAACTTTATGACGAATATCTGTTGCTGATAAAACACCGACGATCAAAATTGGACAGCTGTCAAATGAAAGAAGGACTTTTCCATGCTGACCTTGAAGAACTTTTTGATATATCAACCAAAAATGCATCAGAAGTTATGAAAAACTATGAAGATAAAGTTTTTTTACATCAGCAGCAAGAAGATCCATTAAGTTGTAGCATGGCAGGAATTGATCGGAATTTAACAGCTAGGGAGGCACAGTAACGAGTCAGAGAAACTAAAATGAAATTGAGGCGTCAAAGCAGTAACGGAACTGATGGAAAAAGCGGAACTGATGGAAAAAACAGAACTCATTTCTTCTTCATCAGCAGTTAACATTGTGAGTGAAAGTAGCTCAAGTTCCTCAGGTGATGATGAATATCAGACTCCTTCTGCTTCCAGCACACTAAGCACAAATGGTTCAACGAAAAAAAAGATTAAAGTTCTAACAAATAATGTTGTATCATCTCTTGATCGTGTTAATATTTCTGATCGCCGTTCACTCTTCATGGTTGGAACAGTTGCTCAGGCTCTTGGTCACTCTCTAAAAGATTTATCATTGTCGTACAGCACAATCCGCAGAGAAAGGCAATCTCTTCGTGAAGCACTGACTACAGCTGATAAGGTTGATTTCTCTCATGATGATCCACTTCTTCTGCATTGGGATGGAAAGCTCTTACCTGATATCACTGGTGGTCAAAAAAAAAGTGGATAGAATTGCCATCCTTGTGACTGGTGGTGAGATTTAAAAATTGCTAGGCATTCCAAATATTGATCGAGGTACAGGTGAGCAACAGGCTGATGCTTGCATGAAGGCTCTTAAAGATTGGAAATTGGAAGAACATGTTCAGGGACTGGTTTTTGACACTACTTCATCCAACACTGGGTTTAACATTGGTGCCTGCGCAGTAATAGAGCAGAATCTTGACCGTAATCTTATATGGATAGCATACAGACACCATGTCTTTGAAGTCATGCTTTCCACCATTTTCATGACTGCATTTGAAAGCAGTGGAGGACCTGAAGTTGGAATTTTTAACTGTTTCCAGAAGCAATGGCCAGCAATCAACAAGGAGGTGTTCACTATAGGGAATGAAGAATTGTATAACTGTGATTTTTTTCTCAAACTCCGTGAAGAAATGGTAGTGTATTATAGTGAAACAATTAAAGGTCAACAACCCAGGGATTGATTACTCAGAACTCTTGAATTTGTACCTTATTTTTCTTGGAGGATCAACTGCAACATCAGAGTTGAATGTAAAGTTTGGGGCACCAGGTGCAACACACAATCCACATTCAATTGCCACAGTACATTGTCTTCCGTCATTACACAACGCACCACAGAACTTTTTGATCTAATTTTGAAGAATGGCAAAGAAAAAGCTGAATCATGTTTAATGAAAGAATCTTCAGAGTGGGAAATGGATTCAACATATCTTGAAATGAAGCACAAGGTTCGTCAAATGAAGGTTGTCAACAATTGCGCAGAACGAGGCATAGCACTTATAACATTCTTCAACAAAAGCGTTACAAAAGATGAAAACCAAAAGCAGTTTCTTCTTTGATTGGTTGATCTTCACTGGAAGGAATTTCCAGTTGCATCAAAGTCTACCCTGAGGAAGATGACTGTTGGATGATCAAAATGATTGATTTATTATTGCCAAGTGTAATTACATAGTAGTACAGTACTATATTATTGTTTAACATTAAACATCCACAACCCACCACATAATAATAAGTAATTGATAATAAATAATTAAAAAAATAATTTTTTTTAAAATTTTTTAACCTCATTCCAAAATGTGACAAACATGGCAACCCCTAAATATCATCCAATTTGAATCAAATTTCGGAAAATAATTACTATTGTCATATAGAACAAGGGCAAGCTTGAGGACAACTAAAGTTTTGAACCTAAAAATTTTGCATCACCCTAATGTACATATGTGTTATCTATATTAGTGTAAGCTTTTGGCATATTTTAATTTTTTGTCTTGTTTCTTTATCTCATTTTTTTGAAAAGTAAAAGGTTTATGCACAAAATATTTTTCGAAGTAAAATAGTCATTTGACTGCTCCTCAGATATGAGGAGTAGTCAAATGCCTAATTTGCTTAGAAATGCTTTGCTTATGAAAAAAAAAAATTGAATAAGGAGGTTGGAGTGGATCTAATTGGCTCTTTGGACAGATGAATCTAAATTTCAGGCCTTTAAACAAATATATGTACAATGTAGATCTGAAGAGAGGATACCATCCTGTATTGCTCCAACAGTAAAACACGGTGATGACTTAGTTATGGTATGAGGATGTTTCTCATTAAGTGACCATACAAGGATCCATGGCATATTGCAAAAGGAGGATTGTAGAGATATTCTGAAGAACAATGCAACTCCATCAGGGCTGCATTGTTCTTCAGAATATCTCTACAATCTTCCTTTTGCAATATGTTGCAGGTCCTTATCCTTCTGCAGCAGGATAAGGATCTAATACATGCTGCAATTGTATCTAGAGAATATATAGAAAGAAAGAACATAAGGTATTGCTACAAATTATGACTTGACCTCCCTAATACCTGGATTTGAACTGCATTGAATTGCTATGGGAAGAAATAGACCATAATATCCAAAATTTTTGAACAAATAAATTTAATGATCAACATTTCAAAGAAACTTACAACTCTAGCCATATTAAGATTAAAACTTAAAAACTGGAGTTCAGCTGTTGTGTTATACTCATGATTTTAATTTGTGTTATACCCATGGTTTATTTTGGACGTTCAACTTTAACACCAAGTTAAAAAGTATAGTACATTAAAGGCATTAAACCCATCAAATGCTAAGCAATATTTTTAATAAGCAATTTATATTTGTTGTTTTTTTAAATAAGACAGCCTGCCTTTTCTATAATAACAAATATCTAATTTAACAACAGTCCTCTATTAATAATACATCTAAATGTTTTTTTGTTTTTATTTTTTTAGCTACTATTAAAAATTTAGATTTGTATTCACTCTTTATTATAAAATTAACAATAACCTTACATCATTATGTGGAAGACCAGCTGCGGAGAATATTGGAATTTTCTGTCCACGAGCAATGCTAAAAAACAAAGGAAATAACATTTTTCATTTGATAACTTTTCTGACACAAAAAATGTAGTTAAACTCAGCATAAAGAAAGCATTAAGCAGTTTTTCAATAATATACTATAAAGTAATAGTTATTGAAATAATACAACAATATTATATTCAAAATTTTATTTCTGGCTTTAATTTCTTCTTTTTTTATTTAAAACTACATGAATTATTTTTTTAAACTCACTTATTATGTAACTTAAAAACTTTCTGTCTATCTATATATTCTATATCTATCTATCTATATCTATATGTCTATATATTCATTTTTTTTAATCCAATAATTACATAGTTTTACCTAGTTTTGTTTTTATCAGGTTTTGCAAAATTTAACTCATCTTCAACAGCAAATTCTACATTCATTTAGCTTTTTTATGCTAGCCTAATGGATTTTGGAAAATTGTTGTGAATGTTTCAAATTTCCTTGAATTTTTTAAAAAGATTTCTGTTTCCCTTGCTCTGTATGAACCCCGACTTCATTTGATACGTTGCAACATCATAATACTTATAAAACAAACCAAAATTAAAATATAAATAAGATAAATCATACCTGTTCATGGTATCTATTGCAGAAATACCAGTTTGAATCATCTCCTCTGGGTAAATACGTGACCAGGGGTTAATTGGCTGACCTAACATTTAAAATTATTACATCACAAAAAATGAAAGGTTTTATAAGAGAAGCCAGGTATTTGTAAAAAAAAATGTCACAACTTAAAAGGTTTTATAGTGCTCATAAAAAAAACTTTGAACTTAAAAATAAAACATTTCAAAAACTTATAACTAAAACGTAAAAATTATTAGCAGACTTTAAAACAACAAAATCTAATAAAGTTTAAGCTATGATTTAAAATTCATTAAAAAAAAATAATTGAGGAATGTCTAAGTTCTAAATTTAATACAAAATTATGCTATTCAATACATTTAATATATAATCTCATATATAAGAATTTTGCATTGGACCATATAAACATAACAGAAATAATTGCCAAGCAAAAAAAATATAAGCAAAACAAACAAACAAAAAATTCAACTGACCCATAATATCAAGAAAATCCTCAGCTAAAACTGGAGGCCCTTTGTCAATTGGTTTTCCAGATCCATTAAACACTCTACCTATATTTGGAAAAAAAAAATCCTAAATCATTTAAATAAAAAAAAACTAAAACTATCAAGCAACCAAAAAAGTTTGTGCAGTTTTACAGATTCATAATACACATAAAAACGCACTAATAAAACTTATGAAACACACTGATTAATTCTCCTTAAAACAAGCTTTATTTTATATGCAAAATCATCCCTCCACCACAACTAGTTTTCTTAATACATTTCTTAGAAATAGGCAAATAGGATAAACCACACAAACTTTTTTGGTTGCCTGATAGTAGAATCTTACTTTTTAATTGAAAAAATTTGAGATATCATTGAGCATATGGGTAAACAGTAAACTTTTAAGAAAAAACACAGATGATTGATAAAAATAGATAAATTGTTATTTAATATTTCTATGAGCTTATGTCTTACTATGTTTTATAACTTAAGACATTAACAGTAGAGAGGAGGATAGGGGTCAAACAAACAATCAACTTCCCTTAATCTGCCACTGCTTATAGTGGCAGATTAAGGGGAGCTTATTGTATTTTTTTGTCTTCTATCCTCCCTAAGAGTTGATTGCAAACAGCTGTAATAAATATTTTTGTACATTATGGTCATTTTTTATCTAACATTTTATGAGGAGAAAAAAAAAAAAAAAAAAAAAAAACAAGATTAATTTTTATTTGGTTTTATCTCTTAAGTTTTCCTTATATTTCATGCAAATCCTATTCTATTTTAAATAAAAATCTCATTCACACATACCAAGCATATCAGCAGAAATTGGAGTTTTAAGAATATCACCAGTAAATTCACATGTTGTGTTTTTTGCATCTATTCCACTAGTGCCTTCGAAGACCTATTATAAAGATATCAAAAAACCTGATAAAAACTTTATAGAAGTGACCCAATCAGCACTATTTAACAAATTATCCAGGAGGGATTATTTCACAACCAGCTTTTTTTTTTTTAAAGAAAAAAAAAAAAAAAAAAATTGCCCGACTCACAACATTTATCATTAAATTATTAGGTTGTCAGGAAAGTTTTGTTGGTTTGATGTATGCTATTTTTGTCATTTAATAATTTCTCAATTGTCACTTATTATATCGTGTTTGATGCAGAACTGAATACTCTTTCTGATTCATTGTTTATCTGCAGCAGGGATGGCCAAATTGTGGCTAGCGAGCCACAATTTGTCAATGCAGCTCTTGGAATTTCATTTCAGCTCTTTTTGTATTAACTTTACTTAATCGCAAAACTTATTTTTTTGAAATGGATAAAGTAAATACTAACAATAATTCACTTCGCAACAGCAGTAAGAAAAGAAAAATATATGACGAGAAAAGAATATTTAATGAAGATTGGACAGAAAAATTTGCATTTATTGAAAAAGAAAATAAACCAATGTTTAATATGTAATAAAGAACTTGCTCATAACAAGTCAGGGAACGTTAAACGCCACTATGAAATTCAACATATAAGTTTTTCCAAAGAATATCCATCAAAATTCAGATTACAGGAAAAATAAAATTGAATTGCTCAAAACGATAATTAACAATCAAATAAATGTTTCACCTTTCAGTAAAGAATCAATTATTACAACAGAAGCAAGTTTTGTTATAGCATGGAACATTGCAAGAGTAAAACATCAATATACTGATGGAGAATTTGTAAAGCAAAATATTTCAGGTATCCTCTTAGTTTTAGATCCTAAAAATAGCAAAATCCAAAGATTAATTTCACAAATTCCTATTTCTTGATATACAACTGAAAGAAGAAGATCTGAGATTAGTGCTGATATTGAGCAGCAATTGTTGAATTACCTAAAAAACTGTGAAGCATTTAGTTTAGCTCTGGATGAATCAACAGATGTTCAAATGGCAGTATTTGTTAGGTATGTAACATGATGTAATTGTGAAAGAAGAATTACTAGATTTGGTTGAGCTAAAAGATGCAACTTGTGGAGTTGATATAAAAGAAGCTCTTGAAACAGTTCTAGTTAAAGCCAATGCACCTATCAACAAACTTGTTAGTGTTGCTACAGATGGTGCACCAGCAATGGTTGGCAAACATGTTGGACAAACATTGGTTTATTAAAAAGTGATCCTAAGTATCCAGAATTCATTCAAGTTTATTTTTTGATTCATCGAGAACATTTAGTAGCAAAACATTTTAATTTTTCAATTGTTCTAAAATCAGTGTCAGAAATTGTAAATTATATTCGATCAAATGCTAAAAATCACAGACTGTTTTTATTAATGAATTGGATCTTGCTGACAAACCAAATGACTTATCATTTTACTGTGCTGTACGGTGGCTTTCAAGTAGTGATGCTTTTTATAAGTTTGTAGAATTATTAGAACCAATTAAATCTTTTTTGATTGAAACAAAAAAGACTTGAAATTCTTGATGATATGAATTTTTTGCAAGATCTTTTGCTTTTGACTAATATAATGCAACATTTACAAAGTCTGAATTTGTCTCTTCAGGGAAAAGAAAAAATTATATCTAATCTTGCTCAGACTATTTTTAGTTTTCAAAAAAAAAAATATCCTTTTTCAGAAAGATCTTACTTTAAAAACCTTTAACGATTTTTCTCAAATAAAGATGATTATTTCTAATCCTTCAATTCAGTATAATGATCATAAGATTGAATCATACAGGGAAAAATTACAGAATTTACTAGAAGACTTTCAAAAAATGTTTATAGATTTGCATGCACTTAAATCATCTTTAGGATTTATAATAAATCCTTTTTTAATTGATATTATTAGTGATGGTAGTCCAATTCCATTAAACGTGGTTGAAGAAGCATCTCAATTTGAAACAGAACTGTTAGATCTCCAAAAAGATCAAAATCTTCTGATGCTGCATAAAACACAAACTTTATTGGAATTTTGGAAGATGGTGCCTGAGGTTAAGTATCCCTTACAAAAAAAAAATTAGTATAAAATTTATTTCAATTTTAGGTTTAACATACACATGTGAATCCTTATTCTCCACTATGAAATTTGTCAAATCAAAGTATCGTGCAAATCTAACCACTGAGCATTTGTCAGAGTTACTTAGAATAGCAACTACAAGCTTGAAGCCAGATTTTAAGAGACTTACCAGTAAAGTTCAGAATCTTAGTGCCTGATTGGAAAATTCATAACTGTTTGTAATTTTGTTACTTTTTAAAAAACTTATGATGTGAATATGCTTCTTTTAACAATTCTATAACTAGTTTTCTAGTGTGAGTAAAAGGGAATCAGATTTTTATTAAACTTGATTGAAATGAATTTTTTGAAACACTCAAGATAATTTGAAATTTTAAACAAGCTTACATTTAAAGTAACGTTTTTGCCTTTGAAAATTTTTTTTTTTAAATTTACACATAAAAACTAGTAGTAAACATAAGATTTGTACACAAAAAAGTTCTTCATAAAAATTTGTTTCTTTTCATAAAAATTTAAGTTTAACTTTATGGAGTATTTTACAACACTTGTTATTTCGCCACTAGTTTCTAAATTTTTTGCAAGACAAAATCTCTTTAAAAAAAGAATGCATAAAAATTTAATGCAGCTCTTTGGTTCACGTAAGTATTTGAATGGCCAGAGCTAATCTACAGTTTCTCTGTCTTTTAACCAATTACAATGTATGAGTTCAAATTGGGACAAAGTGCTGCTGACACAGCTAGAAAAGTTAACCAGGCATTTGGTGTCAATAGTGCTAGCAAACGCACCATTCAGCGTTGGTTCACAAAATTTTTTTCTGGAGATTGCAGCCTCCATGATGAGCCCTATAGTAGCCCACCAACAGTATCCAGGACAATAATCTGAGGACCCTGGTAGAAGCCAACCCATCCCACACACTTCAAGGGATCACAGAAGATTTGGGAGTCAGTCACCAAACTGTTTTGGATGGTTTAAAATGGTGAAAAAACTTGATAAAGAGGGTGTCCCACAATTTGAATGATTGACAGAAATTGTCACATTTTGAGGTTTCTCCTGTCTGCACAACCAAAGTGGCCTGTTCCTGGATTGAATCATAATGTGTGATGAAAAGTGGATTCTGTACAATAACCAGAGACATTTGAGACAGTGGTTATATGCCAATGAGCACCCCAGGCACTTCCCAAAGGCCAAAACCCACCAAAAAAACTAAGATTACAATATGGTGGTCTGCAACTGGTGTGATCCACTATAACTTCTTAGAACTAGGTCAAACCATCACTGCAGAGTCCTATTGTGCTGAGATTGATGAAATGTTTGTGAAACTACACTAGCAGCAACCAGCATTAGTCAATAGAGGTGGTCCAATCCTAAAACATGACAACGATCTGCCACATGTTTTATAAATCATCATTAGAAAATAAAATAAGTTGAGCATCGAAATTTTGCCTCAACCACTATACTCCTCAGACTTTGCGCCAACTGCCTACTTTCGCACTGGTAGAACCTTCACCAATCAGGACCAAACAAAAATAGCCTTTGTTAATTTCATTGAATCCCAAGCACCAAATTATTTTGCTGACAGAATAAAATCGACTTGTTTGTTGTTGGCAAAAATGTGCTGATTCAAATGGTTCTTATTATCAATAAAGATTTAATATCACAAATAAGATGTTTGCAAAATCCAAAACCAAATGATAGTGAGGACAGTTTCAAGTATTCATCAAGTCAGCAATAATTCAGTATACCAAAAACACAAAACTTAATTTTAAAAATATATTTGATTGTTTCAAATTATTCAAATATAAACTTTTAAAACATTCTTAAAAACAAAAAGTCAAAAATTCTTCAATGAAAAGTTAATTTCATCCTTATAACAATTATTATAATATTTCATCCTTATAACAATTATTATAATATTTCATCCTTATAACAATTATCAAAACTTGTTATGATTATTAAAAAGCTACAAAAAAAGCAACAAATAATAATGTAAATTTTTTTACATGAAAATAAAAATGAAGATGCTCAATCTATTAAAATGTTCACTACTTCTATTGTAATATTGGAATATGGGACATTCTGTATTTGTCTTTAGGTCTGCAAGTCTCTAGGGGTAAGTTGAACAGTACTTTTATAACTGTTTTAAAACCTATTAGTCAAAAAATACAACTACTTTAATTACTTCAGCAAAACATGTTTAATACTAAGATTTATGTGTTAGAATTTAAATTCTGAGAAATATTTTTAACATAAAACCTGAAAAAATTAGAGATTTAATAATTTTTGTTCACTTGTACCCCATTCTGTACACACACAAATATTCTGAAACAGGCTAATAGAGTTCATATAAATAGACTTACTTTAAACTATTAAAGTTAAAATTTCTTAGTGTTTAAATCTTTTATCATGCTAAATTTTTAAAATATTATTTAGAAAAGCAAAAAGAAACTTCTCAGTAAAAACAGAGCAGTAATTCTACCTGTACAACAGCTTTAGATCCACTAACTTCAAGAACTTGGCCACTGCGCTTTGATCCATCTGATAAAGTCAATGACACAATTTCTGCAAACTTGGGAAACTATAAAAAATTGTCTGATTACACTATTGATTAGAAAGAGAATCATAAGTCTTAAAAAACTACAACTTAACTCAAACAATGATAAAACATATCTGCTTTTACATTTTTTTGGTAAAATTTATCAAGAAAACTTGTAAAGTAAATTTAGCTATTTATGAATTTTTGCTCTTACTTCTGGCAATGGAATACTTCAATTACCCTCACTGATTTGTTTTAAAAAATAAACAATAAGTATTTCTAATTTCCAACAGGCATATGTGGCGATTTCCAAATCTATATTGGTGAATGCATCTTTAAATTCTGCAGCAGTAGTCATGTTTATCTTACTTTGGTTTTATTGCTCACAGCTTGATAAAATATTCTATATGTGATAGCTGATTTTACGTGTATATCTTTAATTAACTGTTAAGTGACTTTTTTGTAGTGTTTTTTTCTTGTCTTTTTTTGCCCATTACTTTTCTTAGGGTGTCTATCAGGGTGTATTATTTTCCCAGTAAAAACTTATGAAATACTTTCATTTATATATTAAGTGCATTAAATCTAGGTTTTAGAAACTGGTGAAATTAAATTACGAACTAATCAACAACAATTGTTATTGAAAAAAGAGAAGTAGGGTAGATTTTTTACTTTTCATAGATTTACCAAGAAAGAGTTCATTTAAAAGCAGAAGAGGATTCATTTATAATTAATTTTTTAGAACTTTTTGTCTTTTTATTGCACTCAAAGTTATCTAATGTTATCTCAATAGAATTCTCTTTCTTTTTTCCATTTGATCCCTGTTCTTTGAAGCTATCTTTCTTAGCACTTTTTTAAAGAAATTATTTTTCCTGTCATGTACATAATATCTAAAATTGCATATTATCACACAACATGAAAAAAGCTGATCCAGCTCTTTTAACATTGAGAATAAACTATGCTAAGTACAAAAAGTCGTTAAAATCTTAGCTGTATTCTCCTAAAATATTTGTAAAGTATCTTTTTTTTCATGAATTAAGCACAAACTTTGTAAGTGTAAAATACATTTTTTTAACATATTGATAAAATTTGCATTCTTATTCTCAAAAATTCAAATGCTTTAGTGCAATAATGAAAGAATTTACTAACTACTCATTTATCTTTCAAACTACTTTAAAAAAAAAAATCTTTTTTTGTACCACAAACTTCTTATATTCTTTAAAATTTTACTTGATATTGCATATAGTAATTGCATTATTTAAGTAAAAGTTTCCTATAAAATAATTAAAACTATTATTCAGGAAAGCATAGTGACCATAATAAAAGAATTTAACTTAATAGTATATATATATTGACCTTGACTTGATCTAAGATAACTAATGGTCCATTTACACCAGATACTGTCTTGTAATCTTAAAAAAAAAAAAAAATAAAAAAAAAATAATCATGTTTGTTACACATATCATGAAACCCATTTTTTCTGAGTTATATTAGCTAAACTACTAAATTATTTATTCGTTTTGTTTTTATCTTTTGATATATTTAAAAGTCTTACTCAATCTGGGCTGTGATATGTAATCTCTAACAACAGAGTGTGTGTGAGTTTTTGCAGCTTCAACTTCGTTTAGGCTGTCAGTAACTGAACTTAAGTTAAAACGTCCAACAACGGGAGCCATCTTGAACCTGCAAATAATTGTTCTTGAAGCTTGTGACTAAACTCAATACAGCCTAAGTATTAACAAAAAGCCAGTAGAGCTTGTTGTTAACAATAAGCTGTATTCTTTTAATGATTGAATACCTGAAACAACCTTAATGCGTCACTAATTTATAAGAGGATTTTAAAAAAATACTATTGTTAACAGGAAATATGCCTTTAGCCCATTTTAAATTTATTAGAGATGAAATTTTTGAATTTTTGAAAGTGAAAAACAAGGCTATAAAACTTTTTGGAAAGGTATTAAAGAAAATCTGTTTTGCTGCATTAAAATTTGAAGTCTTACAAAAATTTCAGAAAATTATTAGAAAATTTTTTAAAAAGAAAATGTTTTTTACGGAAAATAAAAAAAGAAGTTTCTATGTAACTAATGCAAATTGTGATGTTCTGTTGTCTGCGATTTGTCTGTGTCTGGGATTGGAAACAAGTTTGGTTTTTAGTTCTTTTCTAATCTCGTTTTTTTATCATAGATTATTGTTTTAATAGAGAATTACTAATCACTGGTGATAAAGAAATTAGTAATAAAACGCTATATGTAGCCCTAGATTAAAATACTAAAATTTTAGTAAAAATACTAAAATAGCAATAATGCTAAACGAGATATTATTGCATACAAGTATGAGGCGAGACTTATAATGGTCAATAATTAAAATTATGCATTTTTCAGTATCATTTCAATTGAAAATAATATCTTTACTCCAATCAAAATGAAAGTTTCGTCTTTTCAACAATTTTGTTATATTGATACTTCTTATAGTCTTAGAGTGACATATTTTCGCTTTATTTTTAACATAATGAGGCGTTTTCAAATCAAAAACAAATTGTGTCTAGGAATTCAGTTTTAATCCGAAAAAAATGATATTTGGGATCGTATAAATTGAAGACACGTAATAAATTTCTTTTCTTTTTTAAATGGTAGAGAACTTTTTTTCTTTTTTTTTTTTTTTCCTTTTGCTTTAATGTGATGGCCGTATCAATCCAAATTTTTTAAATTGTAATATGTTAAAAATTGTAAAATACCAAAAATATTAAAAGTAAAATAAAAAAAGTTGGTTCTCTAGTAACAGCTTATTAGGTTATCTTCATTTTCAACTCTTAACGCGTTTTACAATTGCGTAAAGCAAAAGGATTTTTCAGGAGAAAATATAACTGCACAAAATCTTGCAGTCAAACAAGAGCTTAAACAAAAAGATTTTTTAAAAAAAGCTCTGTAAAATCTTTCTTTTCTGTTCAATTCTCTACTTTATTTTTATTCGTTGAAGAATTAACAGTTGGGAACATCGTACGAAACAATTTTATTTAAAGGTTTGTTGAACGAGGACGACGCAAAGAAAATGATTAATCTTGACGAACTCTCTCAAAAAAAAAAAGGTAAAAAAAAAATGAATAGTAATGGCTTTTTCTTAAAATACTTTTAAAAAGAAACTTCGTAAAAAAAAAAAGGCTTCCGAAAAAAAGATCATTCTAAGCAAAAGTTGAAGAATCGTTTTTAAGGAAGTTTTTTTGCATTTAAATGATCTTATTAAAACTTTCTGATGCTTCATCCGCATGAGTTTTAACAGGGACATGAAACAAAAAAATGGAGGAAAGGATTTTAAACATCGATGCAAATACCATCAGAGTTCTTTAGATTTTAACAATCTAGTCCTTTCTTTTGCGTTAGTTCAATTCATTTAAATGTAAAAATACTGTTTCCTTAAGACTCAAAAGTTAACGAAAAAGCTGAAAAAGTTAACAAAATATTCTTTCAAATACAAGTTTGAAAAATACTTTTGTTTGACTGACTTATTAATGAAAATCAACTCACAAATCTAAATTTTATTCAGAGAAATTTGGTGGTAATAAACAAAAAAATTTTAACAACTTCTCTACCTCATGCTCTCTTAGACAAAATAATCAAAGAAGAAGAACATCTTGCGTTAAAAATTTTTTATCGTTTATTCATAATTTTCAGTTAGAAGATGCTTTGATTTCCTCAGAACGTTTTCCAGGTCGAGGGCGATTTTCGCGTTTTCCACCTCGCGGTGCATAATCTTGGAAGTCTTCGTCTACGTTTTGAATAGAGTTTCTGTCAATCGATGATTGATAAAAGTTTCGCACGTCTTGAAGCAAACGCGCTTCATCAGCTGTAACTTTGGCAACCTTTGCAATATACTCGTCAAATCTGTCAAACAGATCGTATTGATCAGAAGCATCGCGATTTGGCAAGGCCCCAACAAGTGTAATTAAAACAAAGCACCCAATTAGAGCTGAATGCACCATGTTTGTGATTTTACGATTCGAAATGATGGATGACACAGTTGAAACGCTTTTTATGTTAAACATCTAAAGAAACCGATACAAGATGGTTTTTCTATTTTAAAAAAACAGGGTGTCAAGGAAAAACTATTTGCGTGGTAAACAAAATAAAAATATCTTTTTTAGCCTCTTAAAATTGAAGAAATATTTCAGCGATAACGTGATTAAGCCCCCTCAATTTTTTAATTATAAAAATTTGTTAGCCCTTATCACCAAACGGGAAACAGATGTGAGGCTAGGTTTGTTGAAAATGTTGAAACAATTAAGCGCTTCTTTTTTTGTTCGAACTTGAAAGAAGCTTATCAGATTGAACACGTTGTCACATATGGTAATCATTTGGTTCGCACCAGTCAAAATGTTTGAAATGAGGAAAAACTGCTTACTTTTTTAACTTTACATTACAAAAAATATACTTCTAATTTAATGTCAAAAAATTGGCTGCTTGATATCTACTTTTTTTAAATAAATACACCGAAATTTACAGTTAATAAGAAAGAACTAAGGACTTCAAATTATTTATCTTTGTGTTATTTATTTTATTTATCTTTGCTTTTAAGCGATACTCTACTTCCTTTTGTGATATATTTTGTGATACTTAGTAGCACTATTTTCTGGTTTTAAATTCTAAATTTATAAAAACTTGTCGGAAGAAACAACGTTAAATTTTTATAACAATTTTACTGAGAGAATATTTTTTTTTTACATTTTTTTACTTGTAAAGTCTTTTGAACTGGAGGAGAAATAAAAAAAAAAAAAAAGAAAGAAAGAAAGAAATAACACGTAAAATGTAAGGAAAAAGTAGAATTTTCGGGATTAAGATAAACTTTTCATGAAAAAATTTGCAAAAAATCATCAAAATAAAGTCTTATAAAAAATTTAAAAATGAAAACATAACGTTGATTTAAAATTCTTTGGGACGGAAGGGTAGGACTGCACGTGTCCTTCCTCCCCCTTTCCGCAGATTCAAATCAACACCTTTAACTACTTGCTTATAAACTGAATTACAAAATTAAAAATAAAATTAAAAACATTCGCCAGCAGTGCACAGTGAGTCAGAAAACTGAAAATACAGCAAAAGTTATGTAACCATCAGATGTAAACATGCGATACATTAATATTATGGTTTTTTGGATCAGAAAATTTTTTGTTAAAAGTTAATTTACGACAAAAAAAAAATTGAAACAAATTTGAATTAATTTGTGACAAAAATAAATTTGTGAAAAAAAGAAACTTGATGTAAATTTGCATTATTATTTACTTGATAAAATCGAAACTAAGTTTTGCCAAAAAAACAAAATATTATAAAGTACTAGGTTGTAAAATCGTTTTGTGTATTTGTTATGTACTTTTGTAAATTTAAAATGAAAGACAAATAAACGACTATCACTTCAGTTAGTTTTAGAAGAATCCTTGAAAGTTACGTAAAAGAAGCGCCACAGCGGTGACTTTTTTTCCATTAAGTTCGATAATATTTCAATGACTGCTTTATACTATGATAAACTGTTTAATACTATAATTTAAACCAAAATAGTGGTTCAAAAAGTTTTGTAGTGTTGCTACAGATACGTCTGGAGAGTTTAGATGAACATTTTACACCTATCTTTAGCTTGAACTATCCAGGAAATTTTTGTGTAAAAGAACTATTTTTGCGTCTACCCAGAGGTTTAAGAGTTCTTAAATGTTTAAGCAATTTATTGTGATAGACAAGTAAATTAATATGAGTTGATACTTAGGTATTTTTATTATACTTAGGTAAGTTAGACTAAACTATAGTTTAAAAGTGTAAAAGCTTACAAGAAATTAAAACCTAGTAGTTTATCTAAGATAATGCATTTAATGCTTATCAATTGAGTTTGTTAGCAACTTTTCTAAAGAATTTAGAATTTGTTTTTAGCAACACCTTTCCGATAAAAAAACGTTGGACAGTTATTAACAGGTGAATGAGTTATATATTTGTTTTTTGTTTTTCAGCATTCCTTTGGGCGGTATAACAATTTTTAACTGGAATACCCTTCGAATCAGAGAATAAAATTTACAACCAAACTTTATGTTAATGAATTCAATAAAAAAAGTGCTTGAAAAATTTCCCAAGTTGGACTCTTTGATCGCTATCATAAGTTTTTAAAGTTGGGCGAAGGCTATGTGGAAGTCTCTATTACTTTTCGACTGTTAAACTTAATTATGAGATTTGGTGCCATCATTATTTTGAATACTGGTACCTATCCCCATAATTTTAGCATTAATCAAAAAATGTTTTCATGAGTATTTATTAAAAAAAAAGATTTCAAATGAAGGCAAAACAGAAGGTCAAGCATTTTGTCTCGTTTTGATGCCGAAAAAAAGTACTAGTCTATTTCAATTTAACTTTTTATATCAGTTTTTTTTATTATAAAAAAATCCAAACGACCATTTAAACGACTTTGTAGGACTCATTTGGCTAGCTAAATTTGACTGTGACTACAGAACTCCGACACCAATTTCACAGCCCTGGGTAAGAAGAATGAATATGGCTTTTTTTTTACAAATTTAGTGACAATATTTCACTGGGTTTCTAATACCCTTACCGGAAAATTCATTGAAGAATTCGTTTCTACAGCAGTGGTTTATCATGGAAGATATGTTGATGGCACAAAGAAAACGTGAGAGCTAAGGATCCATTTACAGTAATGAGCTGGTCAGCAAAAATTTAAAAGTTTAACTACTGCATTCTTTTGAGATGCAATGGGCTTTTTGCTTATATTTAATCTTGCACACAAAGAGTTATTTGTAAATGTTTGATGTTAGCTCAATTGCAAGACGCATGCATACCACGGCGATCTTTCGTATATAGATTTTCCTAATATCCGTGGATCTGGAAATTACCAAATAGTGAAACAACTCCATGTAACCTATTTAAAATGTTTTATACAATGCGAATTCACCTAACTTTGTAAACAAAAACTTGTGCGTTATACAGTCAGAACGTTGTTCTTTTGTTTTCAAAAAAAAAAATGTTGTTTTGACGAAACCATGCAAATAAAATTCACTTTTAAGATTATCGACGTTCGGGGGCAGATTACCGACGTTCGGGGGCATTTAAAAATACACACTAAGGAACAAAGGAATTTTGATTTTTTTTTTGACAATTAGGAAAAGTAAGACCTGTTTTATTAAGAAAAGTAGAAAGAGAAAGGTTTGTTATTTTTGTTATGTAGAATTTACTATTTAAAAAATCAGTCTTTTTTTACAACTTTTAACCGAATGTGTCAAGAGATTCCAGGTCTGCAAAATTATTTAACTTTAAAGAAATAATTGCGTGTCTGTATTTTGTTCAAATAAATAACAAAATAATTTCTTTCTGTATTTTGTTTCGTTTTATAAAACTTGGTGTTTTTACTGTTTCTTTCTTTAATCTGAAGTAAATTTCTGATATCGCCAGAAAATAATCAGACTCAAATCGCAAACGAAGTTTACAAAAATGAAATTATTTTCTATAATTTCAAAGTAAGTGAAGAGAAAATAAGGTTATGGTTCTTCAAGCTGTAATAGTATAACTGGAATTAATTAACTAATAGTAGTTAATAGTTCTTCTTGTTTAGATGAAAAAGTTATTATGGGATAGTGTAGTGAATATTGGAGTATCTGTTGAAGAATTTTATTCAGGGTCTTATAAATGCAATAAAGGCTACAGTGCACTCCGGAAAATTATAACTGAAAGTAATCAGTTTGATTGTTTTTGCAATGTTTTAGAGTCAGGAAATGGTCAGCCAATGTTTGAATGCGTTTTAAAAAATGGTGAAGATAAAATTGGTATGTCTTTGTCTGTGAATCCGAGGATCACAAGTTATGGATTAAAAAACTTTCAAATGCAAACTTGGTGTTTACAGATTATAAGCGAATTTGTGCTCAGCACTAGCCTAAAGATGCAGAATTTAAAAAAGTCAAAGGTAGTAGTTTTGTTCCAGTGCATCCTCCATCAGTCTTTAAAGGTATACCAGTGTCTTGTATTCCAATAGTGTCTAGAAAACGAGATGTCACTGGGTTAATGTGCTCTGAAAGAAATAGTTTACCTGATGAGTTCGAAAACTTTAAAAAAATGGAAGCTATTCAATTTAATTCAATTGTAAAAAATTTGAAGTCAATGATAAATAACTGTGAAGAAAAATTTTATTTTTTTGAAAAAGAAAAAAAAATATTTTTAATATCATATGAACATTGTGGACCAGTACCAAAGTTTTCAATATATATAACTTTAGAAGATTCTGGAGATATTTATTTTCATTTTTAAACAAAGGAGTTATTAAATATTATTCTCAACTGGAGAATGGTGTTAGTTATGTTATTAATAATGAAACAGATTCTAAGCGAGCAAGTTATATTAGGCATCAAGTCACCAAAACCAATTGAACGACAAAATTATGGATTAGTTCTCAAAGTTTTTTGTGATGAAACAGTTGCAGCATTACGTGTAAAAATTCCTGAAGCTAAAGATACTGCACTTTTTATTGAAACAGTTGTCAAGTGATGGCTTATTGTCAACAGTAAAGCAAAAGGTCTATATATTAGATTAAATAATATTCGAAGAAAGCCTATTGCTTCAGTCAATGATTAGCAAATAGATTTCTTAGAGAACTATATTTCTTATTTTGCTGAAAATTTGAAATGCGTAAATTGAAAATTAAGAGAGAAAAAGTTAACAATGGATACTGTGATTGCTTTGCAAAAAACTTTTAAAAGATTAGCAAGCTGTGCCAAGTATTTGTTGAATTGCGGTGTATCTTATGTATTGCTAGGACAAATGCAATCAGATGCACTAGAAAAACAGTTTAGGAAATATCAGCAAGGGTCAGGTGGCACATATCTGATAACTGTGCAAAAATGTTATTCAAAAATTTAGAATCGACAAAACTTGTAATTTGATAGAGGAGCAAGCAGATTTTACAATATTTCCTCCTGCTCACCACCATTGTGATAACTGTGAACTTGATGTGTAGTTTAATATGTAAATATGTGAAAGTTGTGAGGTTCAGTTGCCAAATGAATGCAAAAAAGGGCTTTTATATATTGCAGGTTTTATTGCTTACAAACTTCCGGAATTACATTCAATTTTAGAAGAAACCTTTGATATGTTTCAAGAAAATGGAACTTTGATTAGTTCTTTGAACAGGGGAAGACTAAGAGAACCTTCTGACTATTTAGTCTACTTTGTTATTTATTGTTTTTTTATATTTGAAGTGATACTTGTGAATAAAGTTTCACCATTGCTGTGCAAGAGAGGATTAATTGACATTTTTATTAACTGCAATAGTAAATATCAATTGCTTGTTCGAAGTGTTAAAAAAGTTTGCTGCATTTTAGCAAACATTTTTTTAAACAATTAGTGTAAAAAACACTCTGAAGATTTTGGGAAGGAATTTTTAATAAAACAAGCAAAACTTTCAACTTCAAAATAAAAATACTTTGAGTTAAAAAAAAGTCAAAATAATTTTAATAAAATAAAGTTAACATATTTGTTTGTTTTTATCAAAAAATTTATTATTTGTATTACAAATGTTAAACAGCTAAAATAAACATATAGTATAAAAATGATTTAGTCATTTTTATAACTATATGTTTACTCTTTAAATTTTTATTTTAATTAACTTATTTATAAACGTAAAAAAAAATTTCTACAATATTTGCTTCCGAAATTTAATCAAAATGTTTTGTCCTAATAAAGCTCTTTATTTGTTTCTGAAGTTTGTTTACAAAAGCAAGGATAAAAAATAATTTTAACCGTAAAAAAGTCGGCCTTCGCTAATTTTACGGAAAATGAGCTGTTGTGGCCTGTTTGAGAAGGCCTTGAAAGTACGGAATGAAAAATCTTATAAAAATAAGACCGAATGATAAAACACGGACGATCTCGAAAAATTTACTAATAAGTCAAATAGAAGATCGCCGTGTACTGTGAAAATCTAATTATTTTTCTGGTTAACAAAAAATATGATCTCAATGACAGAGTTTTTGCTGAGAATAATGGTATTCAGTATTTTGAAACAAAAGGTATTTTTTAACGCGACTTGCCAATGAGAGTAAAATCCGTTGTGAGCGCCATTATTGACAAATCGGTGAAGAATGGAACGTCCATTTACGAGGACAATATTTTTGTCAATAAAAGTTTGCACTGTGCATAGGAGCATACTCTAAGACCTTACAACACATCCCCAGAAATTTATTTTTTTGATTATCATCAAAAAACATTTCCTTGTTCAAAGAATGTAAAGAAAACTTTTTTTAGTGGGAGCCTGGGGAAAATTCACATATTTTAGGGGAGTGCCCAGAAATTTTATTGTTTAAGATAGGTAACTAAGAGGCATGGAGCATATTCAAATTTCTAGTATGTTGGTACTGGTGTCGAATGAAGATGACTTGTAAAAAATTAGGGCAATTGGAGCTAAACCAAACTCGCCCCGACCCCTAACTGCCCCCTTCCTAGAACTACGTCTCCTTTAATCATTGATTTTTTTTTGTCCTGTTATAAACTAGATCAAGATTCATCGACAGATTTCAATTTTTATCAAAAAATCTCTTTTCATTTAAGATTTATAACCATGCAAAGCTTAAAATTACCTTCAATTACCCCCTAAAACAACTTTAAATGATCTTAATTTTTAAACGAAAAATTATTTCTTGATATAATTTGAAATCTGTTGACGAGTTTTGATCTAGTTTAACATAAAACAAACAGAAAAATTGAAAAGGGTTTTAGGAACCTTATTCTAAGAGGGGATTCGGCGGATCATTTCGAACACCACAAAATCATGCCCACGCCCCTGTATTTAGATTTTCAGAATTGTTTGTGATAGACATCAATTTTTCTTTTAAAGTATTTTAAAAAGTTTGTTTTACATTGAAATTTACAGGCGGATATGTAATTTTCATTATTTTCTCTTTTCATTTTTATTGATATAAAAACAAAACGAAGCAACCTTTAGTCATTAGCAATTATTAAAAGGTAGCAGTTGCTAATTGTTAATAGTTGCATAATAACTCCACACACCCGTTGACATACGAACTGAAAGCATGTTTGTGGCCATTATATTGACACTTAATTGATATGACCGATATATCATGCCAATATTTTCAATCTATATCAGAAGCTTTTATCTGAAATGCCAAAACATGCAAAAGAACATGTTGATTTTGTCAAAAAGTTTTGCATTTGCTGTTTCAGAAAAGGCAAGGATTTAAAACCAACGAATAATGCTAAAACAACTTATTTAAATCTAAATAAAAAGAAAAATAACTACTCAAACCTGAGGCTTCTACCAAGTTCTTATTGTAGATTAGTCTTTGTACATACATAAGAAATATATTCTGGAAAAACTATATTTTGGAAAGGTTATTCAGCAGATAACCCTGACCTTCCTACCATGCTTTGCTCAAAATGTAGAAAAAAGCTTGCAGGAACTGATCTTTACTTCACTATGTAGCCGTGTTATGAAGGTAATTATAGCTATATTGATGTTTAATTTACTTTTGTTAAAATTTAGTTACGTTATTTTAGATATATAGTTGCTATACAAATGCTATAAAACTTAGACCTGAATACCAGAGTTATCAGAGGGAGAAAATGTGAATGTTTTATTTGTAAAAATGGGCGCAAATCAAAAATGGACGTATATATGCAAGTATAAAATTAACTTTATATATATATATAAGCAAGTGTAAAATTAACTTCTATAAAAAATAACACTATAGAATAAAGAAAAAGCCTTTGAAATAATTTTAAAAAAGTACAGAAAATATATCAGAAGTAAGTAAATAATAATACACTTTTATGAACTAGTGTTTAGACCTATAGCTTAATAAGTAAATTATAATACATACATAAATGTAAAACAACCAAAACTAACTATTGACTGTTTTCTATTCTGATTTGCTTCAGTGTTGACATCTTACAATGCTTAGAGTGCAAGTTGTTTTAAACAATAATAGAAATTGTTATAGATGTAATTAAGTACTTTATTACTTCTGACATTTTTTTCAAAGAAATTAAACATTTTTCAGTCCTTGGTTGAAGTTGGCAATACAAAACTTAAATAGAATACAAAGTGATGTTGAAGCTTAATGTCTCCGTTGTTTGTTTGCATTAACATTAATGTAAACAAACACCGCTCTAATGTTTATTTATTACAATAATCCTAATGTTAATAAAAACTATTGTTTTGGTTATTGCTAACTAAGGTTTAATAAGCGATCCCTTTTGAACACGTGACTTTTAGTACTCCAAAATAGTCTTTGTTAAACTTTATATATACATAATTTAACCCTTAAATGCATGATTTTTTTTAAAAATGTCAGAAAAAATCATATATATGTATTTTGATATGTATAACCGTTAAAAAAAAATTTCGAAAATGATATTTCACTTTTGATATCTTATTTTATCTTATATAATTTTAATATTTTGATATTTTAAACTAATTATAAAAGCGTTGTATATGTGTTAAATAAATATGTTGCATTTCTGCAACACTATGCATTTAAGGGTTAATATACATAAAATTTTCTTAATTGCAAGAATTTTTCACTAATCTTTGTTTTTCGCAGTCCGATTTTTAAAAGCATAAAATTTAAAAACAGAAAATCTATTACTTTGTTATGCCAATATGAAATTTCATTTCATCCCAACTAGATAAATTATTAATTCGAAAATAAAGTCTACATTAAAATGTAAAAAAAAAAAAAAAAAAAAAAAAAAAAAAAAATTAAATATTAAATTAAATATCGTATAAAAAATATAATATCAAATATAAATATCAAAATCAGATATAATAAATATAATAATAAATATAACATTAACAAATTGAAATTAAATATCAATATAAAAAATTAAATATCAAATAATTATGATGGATTTAATTAAGCATCGACGTTTAGTTTTTCGGTTTTTAAAGAATAACGTACCGCGACTCGGGGTGATTTTACACCGAGTTTTTCACAGAAATATTCATATAGTACATTTATAAACATTTTAAATGTATATATTGATTTCTTAGCCATCTGTAATAAAAAACAAACTTTTGATAAGATAAAATATAAACACAACAAATAACAAAGAATATATAACTTTAAATGATTTTACGACTTTCATTTGGTGACACTGGATCATTTATTTGGTGATACTAATAAAACAGGGGACTTCTAAATACATTTGTTAATTAAAACAACAAAACTTTTAGTTAAATACTCAGCTTCAAAATGATGTGTTGAAAGCTGTAATTATAACATAACTTTCTGTATATGTTTAACAATATCGGGTAATTTAATTTCTTGTAACAAATCAATTAAATTTCCAATAGAGAAATAAGGATTTATTAGTCCTATGTACTCCAATAATTTTTCTGCAGGAAAAGGTTCTCTCTCTAAAGATTGTAATGTATTCTTATCAATATCTAACCGAAAGGCAACATTTTTCCAAGATCCTTCATTCAACTTTAAAGCTATGTTATGTATATTAATAAATCCAATTCTACTTAGTTTTAAATTTGATTTTTGAGGTTGCCATATGGAAACGTCTTTATCTTGCAAAGAATAAGTGCTAAAATTTAAAACAACTCTTTCCTCTGAAAAAAAAAAAAAAAAAAAAAAAAAAGATTAGTTAATTAAATATACAATGCAAAACTTGAATGCATGAAACTGAATAGATTTTATACACTGTTCAAAAAAATGACTTCCCACACAACATTTCTGACCTAAAGAAACCCTCTAGGTTGACCCCAAAATCAACCATTGATGTCCAGGGGAGAAAATTGCATTTTTTAATTTTTGCTATCAATGACAAAGCATAAAAAAATTAAGTCAGAAATTTTAATAACTTTTTCCTTTAATAGCTCATGATAACATTAGGGACAGAAAGTACAATGCTAAAATATTACTCGCCATTAAGAAAACAAAGAAAACTGTTTAATGTACAAAGACTAATCTACAATAAGAACTTGGTAGAAGCCTCAACAAAAGACAGAGTTGCTGCTGAGACAGTTGCAGCATCAGCTATTTTTTCATCTCTTATTTCTCCACATGAAACAGTATGACCAAACAAGCACAAGGAGGCCGCCCATTTCTAGTCCTTTCAGGTAATATATATCTTTGAAAAATGATTATGACTTTTTAAAAATTTAGAGTTTAGCAATCTTTCTCAAATTTGGTACTTTATTTACTATAAAAAGAGTACCAAATGTTTCCTCTACCTACAAATGCCTCTTTCCAGGAAAACATTACCTTGCAGCTGAAGACTTTGCAAAAGTTTAAGTCTACACTTGCCTCTTAAGTTCTGGAGTCGAAAAATTGTGTTAACCTTGAACAGTGTGCTGAAGAACAAAATTGTAGAAAAAAAAATTTGCATCTAACTTGTATTAGTGCAAAATTACTTCTGAAACAAAACTTTCTCAAACGAGAAATTTCACAAGATCAAGATCATTGATGAAGGATCATTTAGGTAAACATGGATCTGCAACAACCTACTGAACAAGTGAAAAAAAAAATTTCTGATTAATCAGACCTCAAAAGATTCAAGTGTAAAACATCGTCTTTTAATTGCTATTTGCAAAGAACTTCCAGAAACCTATGGGAATGTCAAACCAACTTGTTCAAGTGAATTAAATCAGCTTTTTCTTGTCTTGTGATACGAAACTTGCAAACATTATATGTGAAATTCAGTCTCATCCTAGTTTACACTACTCTACTTGGTGTGATGTTGATGCAAAGAGCCTTAGGAGCTATGGAGCTCCTATAACATTTGGTTCTGTCAAGACAAAACTATGAAGCATTTGTCTTTCTGGTGGTAACAGCAAAAATGCAGTTCTTGAGTGTTGTTTTGGGAATAAGCTTGACAAAGCCTATTCTGACTTGTAATAGTTATTCTAATATGTAGAATTTTTGCTTTAGCTATAAGAATTTTCTCATCCTTTATTACAATATATCATCAAGTGTTTATGAAGGAAAATATACTTTGGAATCACAAAAATTCCAAATTCATTATTTTTACTTTAGTATTAATAGCAAAAATTTTAAAGACAATTTTCTCTTTTTGAAACTAATCGCTGATTTGGAGTTAACATTTTTTGATTCTCTAGGTATGTACTATCACACTCCAGAGGGTTTCTCATGGTCAGAAAGATTAAATAGGAATTCATTTTTTGGAACAGTAGATAAAGTGATTTTATAATGTGAAACATGAGAACTAAAAGTAAAGTAAAAACTCACCAAAAAGTTTGTATTCAACTCTTTCAACTATTTCCTTCGGAGGTAAACATTTTAATTCTGTTACTGATATTCTTCTAAACCCTAAGTGCTTTTGGCAAAGGTGTGTACTAAACATTCGCATTTTTTCTTCATTAACATCTTCTGCCCAAATATGAAGAACATTTTCAGAAGGATAATTAAGAATATCATTTAAAAAACTAGTTTTATAAGCTGTTGTCCAAATAATTTCAAGTAATGCTATAGATATGACTAAAATAAGACTAATTTTTCGCTCTTTATAATCCTTCAATCCCATAGAAATTATAGTTTCTACTTGCTGACCAGTTTTTATAATTAACACCTCAAATGTTACTTTAGATTTACCAACTCTGAAAGATTTCTCAAGAAAATCAATAATTTCAGGCTCCTTACCAGAATGAAGTACAGCAACTAAAATGGAAAATCTTGGCAATTAAACTTCTTATTATAACTTCTTAAAAATAATAAATACTATCAGTAGGAGGCTGTTAAGACAAACTAATAAGTAAAGAGAAAAACCAGTGGGAGAAGCAACATTAACAAACTATAATTTTTAGCCTAAAATTATATATATAATGAGTTATTTTGAATATTTGATTGTTTATTTGATAAGCAGGAGGATATTAAAACATTTCCAATAAAACAATCCGAATTCCCAAACTTTCATAGATTTAAAAACAGTAATTTTAAGAATAACTGTATTTATGCAAGAAGTTTCTTAACTAGTTTTAACTAATTTAACATAATTTAAGGTCAAGTTATTGACCAATATTTATATTAAGTACTTAGTACTTTATACTACGGACTTATCAACATTTTTAAGTTTGATTTATTACCTTACCTACAATTGACATCTAAGAATTTGTAAAACTCCCATTTACTTTTATATGTGCTCCACTTAAACCCAGTGCATTTTAAGGCGTTCTAGGGAAATTACCTGATACAGTAGTTTCACGAAGTCACAAAAATATAAAGTCTGGAAACAAAGACCGTTTTCATTGTTCAACCGCTTTATGTTAAAATTTGTATCAACGACCCGGTAAAGGTGCACAAAAAAACTTTCACGTAATTCTCCTTGTGATTCTAAAGCTTGGTTTCCAATAGTTGTAGAAATGTCGTACAACAATCGTGCAACATTCGTTTGATTTGCTGTGCGGTAAATTGTTGTACAACGCAATGTTTCCATTGCATTGAATTAGCGCAAAGAATTTTCAAAAAAACAGTGTAAACAAACAAAAAATGGCCTTCATAAAAAAAAATCTCTTTCTAAATTATCGACTTTTTGTTATACTTTTAATTATAAGTGACTAGTGGATACACATAAAATGAAATCGAGTTGACAAACTGACATATGAAAAAATCAAAACTTTAAATAGCTGGCACTGCCTAATCTGTACAAAAACATTTCTTCCTTTCTCTAATATTTCTGATCTTGAGTTTTCTACCACACTTGCAGGAAAGTAATTGAAATCTAACCACGTTAAAAATTTATCTGATAATCTAAATTTGAAAAAGCTTTTTAGGGACCTCAATGACTCATCTTACACTTCAATCAACTGCAAACATGTAGATGTTCCTATGTACAATGAGTTATCCCCAATGGATCCATTCGGAACTCCGTCTCGTCGGATTTTTCTCGGTTTTTCGGAGTTTCGGAGTTCGAGAGAAATCGAGAAACCTCGACGGAACTTCGACGAGGTTTTTAGAAAATATCAATTTTTACTCGTAAAATAATTTAATTCTTATTTTATTTCTACGCTGCTTTTACAATAGTTCATGTTGTTTTCAAAATGTAAGTGTTCTCTTTGTTCAATATCAACACAAATTTACATCGCAAAGCAATTAGTAATGCACAGTGGGACAGGTGGTGGTGGTGGAAAAAACCTCAAAAAAAAAGCTTATTCTATTCCAAACCATATAATAGAACATACTCGTACTTTTCCATTGTACTATTTCAGAAACTCATTTGATTATAATAGTATCTTTTTAATAATAGAAGTTTTTAAATCCACAAAAATCAGTTGCGGTATAATAAAATGTAATGCATAATAAAATATCTTTTTTTGTCAAAAAGTAAGAATTTTTTAATTTTTAAGCAAAGATATTGTAAACAGTAACTTTTAAAATATAACTATTTAACATGCAGGTTAGATTCAGTTATCCCAATAATATCAGGCATATTATTAAAAGATGCTAATAGTATTTTAAAATCGTCAATATGATATGGTAGTGAAGATATATTTATATGGAGATAACTTACAGAATTTCGGGATAACCAGAGGATCCAAAATCGAGAAAAACCGGAGTCGAGAAAAATCGAGAAAAAACTCCGTCAGAGTCGAGAAAAAATCGGAGCTTCGATAAAACTTTGTTATAAATTTAAAAAATAAACTATCTAGTTGATAATTAAACATTGTTCTTATATTTAATTTTTTTATTTTTATATATTTCGATTTATAATTTATAATAAATTTTTAAAAAATTATATTTTTATATTCCTTAGTACTTAAATATTTTTCTTATCGCAATCTTTTAACGAACAAGTTTTATCTAATAAATGGCTTTCTAACCAGCATCGGTTAGGAAGAAGGCGTGAACTTTCAGTTAAATGCCCTTCCGCGGTGCTCTGTAATAAAGACTTCTTGGGTTACCTATAGTAAAAACTAAAAAAAGAATATTAAAAAAGTATTTATTCTGAAGATCTTTTAAAATAATATTTTTAAAAGATGAAAACATTTATCATTTCATCAGAAAGTGAACTACGAAACTTTGTGACAAATCTGGAAGACGAGGAGAAAACTCTTTCTGCTTCCGAGGAAGTTGCTTGAATTCTGTGGATGGCTAGTTCAAATTTCAAAACTGCTTCTGATTTCACACCAGTTACTTCGTATTCTTTTAACTGATCGGTATGTATTTTAAATATTTTTTATAGAAGTTCTTCTTTTTCCACATATTTGTAAGTGAAAAAAGTAACAATAAACTTTATTGATAAAAAAAATAGCTTCCTAAAAAAATAATGCCTACAGGAATTTTTAACTTGTTAAAAATACGCTCATAGAAAAAACGACAAAACAATTTCTAGATAAATGCGCTCATAGAAGTCATAAAAACGACAAAACAATTTCTAGATAAATGCGCTCATAGAAGTCATAAAAACGACAAAACAATTTCTAGATAAATGCGCTCATAGAAGTCATAAAAACGACAAAACGAAATAGTTGTAGAAATGTCGTACAACAATCGTGCAACATTCGTTTGATTTGCTGTGCGGTAAATTGTTGTACAACGCAATGTTTCCATTGCATTGAATTAGCGCAAAGAATTTTCAAAAAAACAGTGTAAACAAACAAAAAATGGCCTTCATAAAAAAAAATCTCTTTCTAAATTATCGACTTTTTGTTATACTTTTAATTATAAGTGACTAGTGGATACACATAAAATGAAATCGAGTTGACAAACTGACATATGAAAAAATCAAAACTTTAAATAGCTGGCACTGCCTAATCTGTACAAAAACATTTCTTCCTTTCTCTAATATTTCTGATCTTGAGTTTTCTACCACACTTGCAGGAAAGTAATTGAAATCTAACCACGTTAAAAATTTATCTGATAATCTAAATTTGAAAAAGCTTTTTAGGGACCCAATGACTCATCTCACACTTCAATCAATTGCAAATATGTAGATGTTCCTATGTACAATGAGTTATCCCGAAATTCTGTAAGTTATCTCCATATAAATATATCTTCACTACGATATCATATTGACGATTTTAAAATACTATTAGCATCTTTTAATAATATGCCTGATATTATTGGGATAACTGAATCTAACCTGCATGATAAAGATGTGTCTATAACTAATGTTGATTTAGACAGATATGTATTAGTTCACACGCCAACTAAAGCTAAAAAGGGTAGTGCTTTGATGTATATTAAGTCTAGTTTAAACTTTAAAGTTAGAACTGACTTGATCCTGGTTAAAAGTAAACAACTCAAATCTATATGTACTGAGGTAATAAATACTAAAAAAAGCAACTTAATAGTTGTTTGTTTATATCGTCATCCAGCAATGTGTCTATCTGAATTTGTTGATCATTACCTAAATTCTCTTCTTGAAAAAATTAGCTTAGACAAAAAGAAGTTTATGTCAATGGGAGACGTCAACTTTGACTTGCTCAATTACAATACATCCAATGAAGTTTCACATTTTTTAGAGTCAATGGTTTCAAATTCTCTTTTTCCTTTTATCATACAGCCTACACGCATAACCACTCATTCTGAAACAGTAGTCGATAACATTTTTTAAAAATTTTTATTCCTCTGAAATAATCTCAGGCAACCTTATCGCTTCAATATCTGATCATCTTGCTCAGTTTATAATAATGCCGCATTCCAAAACGCAAATTTCACCGGAACCTATTGTTAGGAGGTGCTTTAGAAACTTTAAAAAAGCTGAATTAACCAAGATATTTCAAATGTTAAATAGGGTGACTCTATAAAAGAAGAAAATGATGTCAATTATTCCATTAAAAAGTTAATCGAAGTTTTTTATTGTATTTTGAACAAACATCCCCCTTACAAAAAATTGACAAAAGATCAGGTAACTAGTGATAATAAACCTTGGTTAACGAAAGGCATTCTCAAGTCAATAACAATTAAAAATTAACTGCATAAAAAATATTTAAAACCAAAAGACTGTAGAAAGAAAAATTTACTTTTTATAAAGTTTAAACAATATCGTAATAGTATAAGCAATCTTATAAAGTTTAGCAAAAAGGAATATTGCACAAACTTTTTAAGTCACAATATCAATAATATAAAAAACACCTGGAAAGGTAAAAAAGAGTTGATAAATGTAAAGCCAAATAAAAGTTACTCCCCAACAAGCATACTAATCAACAACAAATGCAAAACTAATCCTAAAGCTATCTCTAATCATTTTATCAATTTCTTTACAACTATTGCTTCAAAATTATCCAATGGAATTCCAAGTTTGCGCTTAAAGAAAAGTACGCGTGTTAACAAGAATAAGTCAGAGTGCTCCCATTACACAGAACCAAGAGGCTTCCCCATACATCTTTATCCCAAACCTCCTAGCCTATAAGAAACACTAAAAACCCATCCCCACTCCCCTAAATATGTAAGAAGAAACGTTCTAAAAGACCCACCTCACAGTTGGACAACGTGTAGGCATAACCTAAGATCAGTAACAATGTATAGGAGCTATTGATGGAAAGCATGTACCCATTAAGGCTCCTGCAAAATCAGGTTCTTCTTTTTACAACTACAAAGGATTTACAGCATGATTTTATTAGCCATTTGTGGTACTAAATATTGTTTTACAATCTTTGACATTGGGGCTTATGGAAGGGTTAATGATGCTGCCATTTTAAATGCAAGCACATTTGGTAGAGCATTTAATAAGGGATATTTTCATTTACCAGAAATGTCTGAAATCGATCCTAAAGTTCCACCAGTCCTTGTTGGAGATGATATATTTGCACTTAAACCATGGTTAATGAAACCATACCCAGGTAAAAACCTTACCGTTCAGCGAAGAGATTTTAACTATCGCCTATCAAGAGCACGGAGAACAATTGAAAATAGCTTTGGAATTTTAGCTGCTAGACGGAGAATTTAGACATCTCCAATTAAAGCAAAACCATCGAAAGTGTAAAATATAATAAAGGCTATTATCTGTCTTCACAACTATTTGCGTTTAACAGATGGAGTACATTACATCCCTACTGGTTTTATTGATAGTGAAAGTAATTCAGAAATTGTTATTCAAGAAGATTGGAAAAAAGAATTACAAGATCAAGCATGTTTGCCTAATTTCTAGAAATCAAAAAGTAATAGATCTGTTTTTAATGCAATTGCAATAAGAAATACTTTTAAAGATTGTTTTAATTCATATGAAGGAAGTCTTTCGTGGCAATCGGACTATGTTCAATCATGTGGCCTCAATCCATTTAATAAATAGAGTATATGTGATATACTTTAACAAACTTTCTTTTAAATGACAATATGATATATTTAACAAAGCAATACTTTTTTATTTTTTTAAATTTTAGATATGCCCCAATAGTAACTTAAAAGTTAATAAAAGACGTATTTTATACCTCCATGATTTTATTTAAAATGTCTAGTTTTTCACATCAATTGGTTAAACAAAATAGTAAGCTAGAATGTAATATTTAAACTATTTATTCACATTAAAAGGTTAAACAGAGAGGCTAGATTGTTTCACCTTTATCTGGAAACTCTAGTTTGAGAAGTGCTTGTATTTGAACTTTAGCCAAAGCTTTGGAATAGTTGTTTAATCGCTTTAGCTGTAGAATTATTGATTTCATAAATAAATAGTTTTCATCCTGCTCTTCTTCAGTCGGATTTTCAAAATTGGAGTTAAATATTTCTAATGTTTTCACTAAAGTTTTGTCAAGTAAATCATTAGAATCTAATTTTTTTCTTTTTCTTTTAGTTTTGTTATTAGTATGAATTATCGATTCACTTGACTCTACTTGCTCAAAAGAATTTATATAATCGTTTTTTTCAGTTACATCTTCAGATAAATGATTATTTAGCTCCTTGTTCAATAGATGATGAATATTTTCTACTTGCTCACAAACCTTCTCAACGTTTTCCTCCAAATTCGTTGTCTCTAATCTGGAATCAGAAGGTGAAGAAATAATCGATGTTGTTTCACGATGTTCTATAAAAGTATTTAGCCAATCGAGCTGAAGAAACTGAGGTGGAACTGAATTCCTTCCAGAACCTGATGGGATATTTCACTTTGATTTCAGCCACCTTCCATAACTTTATAATTTTCTTCCGCTTGATTTGCGGATAATTTTGACAGATTTCTTCCCATGCATTTTTCTTTATCCATTTGTCTTTAAATTCCTTATCAAATTTGTCATAAAAAACTGGAAATTTTTAAACTTTGTTCATAAAATCTGCCTTAGAGATTTTTTCTAACACACAAGATGGAGTCGTCGCCATGCTTGGTAAAAAATGGCGATATTTTGTAAACTTTATTGTTGTACGACAATTATTGTGTGGTTTCCATTAAAAAAAATAATAATAATAAGCTGCACGTTTTGCACAAAAAGCAAAATACTGTTGCAGAAATAGATTTTTTTTAAAACTCACAACCGCAGTTGTACAACATAAAATTTGTTGTACAACCAACTTTAAGTTGTGCAACTTACACTAGAAAATGTTTCCATTATAAAACAAAAGTTGTTGTGCAACTGTTGTACGACATTCCTACAACTATTGGAAACCAAGCTTAACTGAAAATTGGTTTTTAGATTTAATCTTGAAATCTTTTATATAATTTTATATACATAATTTCTCCGATATGTTAATAAAGATTATTAAAAATTTGAAAACCCCTTTAAATAAATAGAATGCTTTATTTAAAGTTTCTTTAACATAAGTATTTACATATTTTTTTCCAATTCCTATTACTAATTTCTACTGTTTTGTACTGTTGTTGTTATGTACTTCTTGTGTTAGCGAATATGATTGCATTTTAGTATATATATATATATATATATATATATATATATATATATATATATATACACATGCATATGTATGTATGTATGTATGTATGTATGTATGTATGTATGTATGTATGTATGTATGTATGTATGTATGTATGTATGTATGTATGTATGTATGTATGTATGTATGTATGTATGTATGTATGTATGTATGTATGTATGTATGTATGTATGTATGTATGTATGTATGTATGTATGTATGTATGTATGTATGTATGTATGTATGTATGTATGTATGTATGTATGTATGTATGTATGTATGTATGTATGTATGTATGTATGTATGTATGTATGTATGTATGTATGTATGTATGTATGTATGTATGTATGTATGTATGTATGTATGTATGTATGTATGTATGTATGTATGTATGTATGTATGTATGTATGTATGTATGTATGTATGTATGTATGTATGTATGTATGTATGTATGTATGTATGTATGTATGTATGTATGTATGTATGTATGTATGTATGTATGTATGTATGTATGTATTCTGAGGAGGGAAAATGAGAAAATTATAAACATCATCTTTAAGTTTTTACTCGACTCAAACATATAGCAAGAGTAAGACACCTGTTCCACCCTAAGTCTGTTTTTAAACGAAGCCGGGCTTGGGGTGATGTTTAACCCCGAGTGCGGTTTTTCGTTGAAACTCGGGGTAGGTCATGTTTCACTTGGAGTGAGTGACTTTTTAATGCGAATTAATATTTAGAATTTCTTTTGTAGCGAGTTTTTAAATTAGTTTTACTCCTTCAAAATACAAATGCACAAGATATAACAATTTTAAAAATATTTCATGATTTAAAATATAGTTTATTATATTATAATTTTAGATATAATAAAAAAATAATCATTTGAATGTCTATGAATATGTCTAATTTGTACCTTAATAGTCAGAAATAATTTCATTTAATTTATATTACGGATCAAACCGTTAAAAAAAAAATTATTAAAAAAATTCAGCAATCCAAAAAGAAAATTACTTTTAAAACTTTCAATATCCGCAAAAAATATTATTTTAAAAACTTTCAATATCCATACTTGAGGTATACGTGTCGAACTCGGGGTACCTACCCCGAGTTCGGCACCCGAAGCCAGACTCTGCGTAAAACCAAACTCAGGGTGGAACACACCCAACACACATGTTCAATTACATGAAAAATAAATAAGTCCCATCATTAAAGTTTAAAATTGTTTTCGAAAACAACGACCAGAAATGCAATGATATGAATTTAGTTAGTAAAGTTCTCGAAAGTTTTGTAGTCATTCTGAGACAAAGTCAATCGAAAAAATTATTTATAATTTGCATGCATATTTCCGAACTCTTCCGGGACATCAATGTTATTCAGCAAGTAATCGCAAGAAACTGAATTCTAAATATAAATACATTTGAATGCACAAATTCGCTAAAAAGTTTTTATTTTAGCAAGCAATTTGTAAATGTCGTGAAAGAAGCTCTTGTTTTGCGACTACGGGAACAATTAATACCGAAATATACATCAAAAAATGCCTCAATTAGCATCTTTTGCCGTTTTTAAGATCTCAACGGGTAATCTGTTATTTTGGTCTGATTAACCCTTTCACAGGCGGTGGCTCCAATAGGAGACAGCAGTTTAATCGGATTTTTAAAAACCGGATTAAAGTAATCATGTTTGATATCATTTTAAAGGGTTAAGAATGTAATTTGCTGCATATTTAGTCCTTCACATTAAAAGTGTGCGAATAAAAGTTTATGTGAATTGAGATTGTGCATATTTTTTCAAAAAATTCAAAACTTTAATATTTTATTGTAAAGAATGAGGGGGAATAATGATATTGATAATTTTTATGCTGATGATATGTGAACTTAAGATTCCGACGAGGATACGGAGATCGAGGATAATGTCGAACTTTATGAATATACTTAAAACTTTTGAATGAAATAACTCGAATTTTGAACCTGATATTCATAAGTTTGCATATCGAAACTGAATATTGGCAATAATGACTGGGAACCTCTCGATTACATTGAATATTTTCTTAATTCACTATTAATAAAAAAAATTACGAACATGTATTATTCCGTTTTCAAAACTTATGCGTTGATGAGGGTTTGCTTTTATGAAGGGGGAGGTAATAGATTAAGGGTAAAAATGTTCTTGCTCGTTGATTGTGCGACGAAAAGTTTTTCTTGATGCAATTATTTAAATTGGTACTCAAACCAAAATTATACTTTCTGGACAACTAGGAATTAGCGGATCGATTGCTATGACAATTATAATACTTTTTTTGAACAAGAGACACAATCTTTACATCGGCAATCGGTACACCTGGTCAAAATTATTCAGTATTCTTCATCAATACAAATGCGCAAAGAACAGTTTGAAAAAATTAATCTGGTTTTCCGGACAAAGATGATGGGATAAGAAATGTCGAGATTGAACATAAAAATAACGGTAAATTACTTGCTATGAAGTGGAAAGAAAGAAGAGATATTTATATGCTTACAACTTTGCATAAACCAACTTACTCAAGACAGGAAACGTAGATCAAAATAACATCCCCGTAACGAAGCCAACATGTATAATTGATTACAATAACTTCATGAATGCGATGGATAAAGTAGATATGCAGGTTTCTTTCACAGAATATATAAGGAAGTCATTAAAGTGGATTAAAATTTTTTTTTTCATTTCATTGATCATTCTTTCTTCAACGGTTATGCTATCTACTGTAAAAGTAAAAGGACAAATAAGTCTTTTCTATTACAAGTTGATTAGGGGAGACCGGGGCTAGTTGCAACAAAATTTAAAAAGCTGCATTTATCTCCTTAAACTTTAATATTTTTGAAATATTTTTTTCAGGGTTATAACATAGATCTTAGTGACATATTAATCCAACATTGATAAATATAATATAAAACTTAGTTATTTCACAATAGTGAAACAATAATGAAAAAAAAGATGTTGCAACTTACCCCGCATCGGGGCAAGTTGCAACAGTGAACGGGGTAAGTTGAAACATAATACTCTAAAAGTACAAGCCTTGAAGAGTTCACAGAAAAATTACTAATTAATCTTTAATTTCTATTTGGTAACAAAAGCTTTATAATTACAATAAAAAAAATGTAGTATTTTCCTAGAGCTGCAATACATTTATTATGCTAGACTTCATATATATCTGATTTGTTTAGTAAACTAAGAACTGTTTTTGAAAATTTACATGTATACATATATATATATATATATATATATATATATATATATATATATATATATATATATATATATATATATATATATATATATATATATTTATATACATATATATATATATATATATATATGTACATATATACATATATATACATATATATATATGTATATATAAATTTAAAAGAAAAAATGTTATGATGAAGATAAGTTTATGTAAGTTGTATATATAATATGTATAAATTTATATATAAAAATTTATACATAATATACATATAAGATACATGTATAGATACATAATATGTAATACATAAATATATATACATATATATACATATGCCTCATATATATTAAATACATATACAACTTATACAAACTTATCTTTATCATAAAACTTTTGTTTTCGTTTATTGTTACGCTGTTATATAAAATGAACGTCCATTATTTTAGAAAAAACTAGAAAAGTGCGTAAAATTAACAAAATCCGTAGCTAATTTATGGTTCAACTTACTCCAAGCAAATTGATGCAACTTACCCCACAGGCATCATAACCACTCTAATCATTTTATATAATTATCTACAGTAGTTTTCATAAATTTAGACGCACTCATATTTAAGAATTTAAATTTTTAGTTTTTTAACGATAAAACTATAATGAAAAAAGATTTCGGTTTAGTTTTTTTTCTATTTATAAGATAAATACATACAGAATACAAAATTTTTAAAAAATTTACAAAAAAAATACAAATACTAAGTAGTAATTAGGTACAACTACATGGTATTAAAAAAGTGAGACAAAAAAAAATGTTCATAAATTTAGACGCACGATACATTAGGAGGCGTAATTTATGAACCAATCAATATTTTGTGAATCTGCCTTTTGCTTTAATACAACTAAGAACTCTTCTAGGCATAGACTCAACAAGATTTTTTCACATCGCTTCGGGGACCCTATACCAGGTCTCCTTAAGGATGTTCTTCAGCTGGCCAAGTGTGGAAATTCGAACCTTTGCCAATTCACAGTCAATCCAAACCCAAATGTTTTCAATTGGGTTCAAATCAGGTGAGTATGGAGGCTACGGTATTGTCTTGATATTATTATCGTTGAACCACTCCTTTGTATAGTATGCAGTATGTGCATTAGCGCCATCTTGTTGAAGTTTCCATGGTTTATCATTGAGCATAAGCAGGTCAATTGATGGAATTAGGTTGTTTTACAGTACTATTACGTATATTCTGGAGTTGATTCTCCCGGTGTATGTTGGGCACATACCAACACCTTTGTAATTGAAGCATGGCTAGATTCCTATCAAGCCTCCTCCACTTTGTACAGTCGGTCTAATGTATCTGGCGTAACACTTTTTGTGACCCATTCTTTTGACTGTTATGTTAGATTTGCGATTAATCAGCTCAAAGTTACTCTCATCACTCCACATTATGTTTTTCCATTGTTCTATTGTCCAATACCTTCTTTCACGACACCATTTTAGTCTCCTTTGTTCATTAAATGGACGCAAGAGCGGTTTCTTCAAAGCAGAGTAGACTCCAATCTTGTATTTGATAAGTATTCGACGGACTGTGCTTTTAGAAATAGATGTATTTCACGTTGTATTGAATTCTATGTTCAATTCTTCGTAACTAATTCTTGGATTAGCTCTAACAGCTCTAAAAAGGGCACTATCGTCCTTTCTGGTGGTTGACAAGGGTCTACCTGGCCTCGTTTTCTCGCTGGCACCACCAGTGTGAAGAAAGTTTTGCTTCGTTGTCCGAACGCTTTTCTCAGAAACTCCTATTAACCTAGCGATTTCTCTATTACTTTTGGTTCCTTCTTTGATGTGAGCAATTATTTGCCATCTTTCAGCTTGAGTGATACGTCTTTTGCCCATTTTTCGCGTCTTTTTAGTGCAAAACTAACTTAACTCTTGTTTCTTTATCAAATTATGATTAACTAATTTCAGGTAAGTTATATCTATATAAGGTTTTTTGACAAAACCAATTAATTTAGGCCTATAAATGAGAAATATGGGAAAAAAAATACTAATTAACTATCAACTAACAAGATATAAGACTTTTTTGATTGTGCGTCTAAATTTATGAATAAAATAAAATCAAGCTTATCAATTAACTTTTTTGTGTTAATTTGTATAAAATGAGTAATAAACATCCTGTAAAAAAAATTAAGGTACTCTATAATAGAGTTTCACTTCCTCTACTAATTTATATATGAAACATAGCGGTAGCACTTTTATTTTATTTTTACTTTAAGCATTTTCTTACATATATGTAAAAAAAAACGAGTGCGTCTAAATTTATGAAAACCACTGTATATTGAAAAGATCTATTATTTTTAGCTTTTCGTGTTTGAAAAAGATTTTTTTAACTTACCATTACTTTATTATGGTCATATACCTCAAAGTTTAAAGTAAAACCCAAAATTATAGTTATATTATTTAAGAAAAATTTAGGAAAAGTATATAAAAACCATTCTTTAAACCGCAATGTTGCAACTTACCCCTGTTGCAACTAGCCCCGGTCTCCCCTACTACTAGAAAAATATTAGAGAAATACAATGCTCATAGAACTTTAGCGCTTATAAAAAGACCTTTGGGCCCTGTAAACTAGTCCAGATTGACTGAACGCCATTTTCTAGCTCTCTTTCCCCAAGGCGGAGGAAGAAGTCTTCGTCGTCGGTTACATTAAGACGATAATTGAATTCGATCACATATTGTACTTTCTTATGATCTTTCTATTTTATAGTTTAAAAAAAAAATTTTTTTTCCTTTATTAAAGTTTGAACAAACCTTTTTTTATGACGTCCCCCTTTGATTTTTTTCAACACCAAACTCAGTTATCATACTAAAAAATAAACCCTTTAATAAATATTAGTTTCAATAAAATCCGCTCACCGTCTGTGAAAGGCTTAAGCATCATGTCAATACTCTGAGACAACTTTAAATATGAATCAATACTTTCTTCTTTTCACTAAAAGTTTAAATGTCCTTTTTTTATTATGTAAAGAAATATTGATCAATATTTTTTCAAATAACTCAAATCTGTGCAAACAACTTTTCATCGTCGTTGATATATTTGCTACGAAGTTCAATAGAAGTAAATGGCTTTTGTGATTTTAGTTTCTGCGTAAATCTTGTTACTATACAATATAGTTATTTCTCCGAAGCCTTTTGATTTAAGATTGATTTACGTATACTTCTTTATCTTTTATCTTTTCCATTTTTTGTTCTGATGGCTTTAAAACAACTTTCTGAAATCCATATTCTGTATCTGTAACACATTATACTTTACATCCTTTTAAATTCATTTCAGCATTCTGTCTAGTATTGAAGATGTACTGAATTTTTTGCAACCATCACGACGAAATTCTATATTTTTAGATGCAAAAGAAAAAAAAATTTAATAAATAAAGAAAGGAAGATATCTATAAAAATTTTCTCACAAATTTTGTTCCAGTTTCCTTCCTATTAAACTTACATACTAATTTTTCAATATCGAGTGCCTTTTACATACCACTTCCATTAGTCATTGGATTATTTTCTGTTAAGCCTGTCTTTGAGTCTATATACTTTTCCAAAATATTATTTTCATTTTGTGCCACGTTACCATGTGGTACTCCAGTATACTTTTCCAATATAGATTGTCACTTTGGAGTAATTAACTTTGCTGCAGCATCGTCGATCAGTTTTATACCACCATTTATTAGATTAGTCTTACCAACAATGCAATATGATTTTTTCCCTTTCTAGTAAACAGTCTTATGAGCAACTTAACAATGTTATCAAAGAATCTGGTACTTCCATTAACGTAATTTCCTTTAAATCCGTGTTTTTTTTTTGCCAATAATCACTTTTATAACACTAACATTATTTTTTTTGTAAGAATTTACATTAAAGATATGTTGCCGTTTTAACTCATCACAATTTGAAACTATTTCATTTTTTAATTCTGTATTAAAAGCTTTTCTATTAGTCATAAGCAAAGTCAAATCTATCTAGTCAGCATTTGAATCACTAAGTAAGAATATTATAGTACCAACATCTTTACCAGTTTTGGATTCTTTCCAAATTGGTTTTAATATGTTATTCCATTCTCAAAACCTAATTTCGGAAGTGGATTATCTAAGAAACTACCTCTTTACAAGGCATTAGCATCTCTCACAATTTTTTTACAACTTTCATCTTTCGTTTGATAATTTGACTTCCGCTTGATATTTGAACAGATCAAATAAGATTGCCAAAGTATTCTTAGCGAGCTAGAAGTTCATGTTTCACTTTCCATTGACAGTAGAGTGCTTTCCATTGATAGTAGAGTGCTTTCCATTGACAGTAGAGTGCTTTCCATTGACAGTAGAGTGCTTTCCATTGACAGTAGAGTGCTTTCCATTGACAGTAGAGTGCTTGTTATTTTTGTTTAACTTGATGAACTTATTCTACACATTTGTTGATTTCTCTTAACTTCTTATAACTTCTTTAATTGGAAGTAACTAATTAGTTTTTTTGCAATCTGTACCATGATCATTACATAAGGCTGATTGAGGAGCTCTTGCACTCATAGTTTTGGAGCTGCTCTAACCATAAAATAGCATCGCTCGTTTTAATTATTACATCAATATCAAAATTTTTCTGAACTGCAATTACAATGTCATCAACGCTTTCAAGTAAAGTCTAAACTATAAAGCCATAAAACATCCCATCTACAAAAACAATCAAACAGATATTGACACAGGCTAGAAATATGAGAAATTAGGCTAGATTCGATTAGCTGAATTAGCAGAAAGGCTTTAATCCACTTAACTTGATTCACCGAACCGAGAAACAAACTTTGTTCGATCATAGAACTATTAAAGTACTAAATAAATGATTTTGTCGCCTTCACAAGGAAGACGCATTATCTTCATCTTAAGGGAACCGAATAATCAAGTTAAAACGTTCATTCATTTTCTATTTTTTAAGAGAATCTTATTTTACTCATATCTTATGTATACAAGAAGTTCACTCTAACCACTGCACTAGTAATTGAAATGAAGCACTAATGTTTTTCTTTCTCTCTTTTTCAAGGGCTACTCGTTAACATTAGCAAAAAATTAACCCAGGCTAAAATTTTAAGTATTTAACTACGTAAGTTCAGTTCATTCATTAGGTAAGTTTAGTTAATCAGTTAAAAAATATTTTGTAATGCATGTCTTTTTTTTCAAATTGTTAATAGATGTCCTTTTTTTTTTGAAAGACATGCATTACGACCGCACGGTTATCATGAAATCCAATATTGCCAACCTAGCTGACCCAAGAATGCCACTTATATGGGGTGATAGTGTACACATCCCTGGGTCACCTGGTGCAAATTTTAAAATCTTTTTGGTACGTCTGCGGGAAAAAAATGACTTTGAAGTTACAAAAATGGAAAATATTTACCTTCTTTTTTGACAGTAAAACTGCTATAAAATCCATACCATTAGTCATAGACCAATAAAATTTGGTGGCAATGTAGCCTATGCCAATACCAAAAGTTTGGGTAAAGTTTTATCCCAATCCCTGCAGTATAACAAAAGTTATGATAGTTTTAGTGTTGATTTTTTGTTGATTTTTTCACTTACAGTGCAAAACTTTTCTGATTATGGCCTATTACAAGTCCCCAGGCCATAATGTGGGTAACACATGTGCTCTAGTTGAATATACCAACAACATTATAAAATAAGGATTTTTATGTTCTTACCAAAATTTTAGGTTTCGGGGGTCAAAACTGTTGTTCTTGATTGAGCCCTATTTACAGCATATGCCCTGAGGATTTGTGAGCAAATCAAAGAAATGTGTTGAAAACCTTTTGCATGTGATTTTTAACTGGTCAACATGTATTGTGTGTTGAAAAACCCATTTCATACATAAAATCAGGTAAAAATGCCTAGAATTTCCTTAGTGCTTTGTTTTCAAAATCATTATCAAATGTACAAACTGTAAAGTTCAATATATTTACACTAACAGTGAATTAATTTCTAAAATTTATTCAATTCTATTCATTTCTTGTGATATCTTGGCACTCTTTAATTTATTTGACATGACATTTAAAGCACTGGTCAGTTTATTATTCTTAAAATGAATATTTTTTTCTACTCTATCATAAGATATACTTAAATTTAATTTCAAAGTTTTAAGTGTTTTAATTTTAGTCTTGATCCATTTTTGTTTTAACAATGATTAGAAAAAAAAAAGTGTTTTGCAAAAGAGGAATTAACAATATCAACCCATCATCATGTGAATAAGAGCGTACGTGATTAACTTGATTTTTGCTTTGATTTTGTACGCTGTGACGTACATATCATAAAAACTTAAAATCACAACAAAACTTTGTTTTTGTAGCACTGAAATGAAACGTTTGCAGAAATATCCAAAATTGTTAAACCTTTCACTTGAAAATCGTTGTATGTGGTAAAAAACTTTGTATTTCATTTTTGTAATATAGATATTGTTAGGCTGAAGTAATAGGATTGATTTAGGTAAATATGTCGCTCTACTTGCAGCAATATGTTATTTATTTGAAATACATCTGCTTGAGTCAATGTGACGTATATGTTAGTGTGTTAAATTCAAACTATAAAAGATGGCAGGATTCTAAAAATTATCATAATCTTGAAATACAATTAAAAAAATCTAGGCATCTCTTATGATGACATTGCAGAGAGTCCGCTAGTAATGTTAATAATGAAATAACATTGCCAGAAATCTTAATATTTGTCAATCATCTTCTTCAATTTCATATTATGGCTAAATTTGTTTAGTTACACAGCTACAATTCACTGACTCCTTCAAATGCCAAATCAGGCAAGAAACCATGAGCAGAACAGAAAGTGTGTCTGCATACTCTGCCTCCAAAAATGTGGCCAACAGATGACTGCTTTTCAGGCTGAAAGAGTTTGTCGCATTTACCAGACAAATCTCGATAAGTGTGACTCTTGTGTGCCTCAAGGTCTTTGTGAATCATGCAGAACTGCCTTAAGACGAATAGAGGAAGGAAAGGATGTTGTTTGCAAAAGTTGTTTGATTTCAAAACTATCCGAGTCAGAGCTAAAACACGTAGTCATGTGTGTGACTGCTTGATTTGCAAAATTGGACAATCTAGGTTTCAAGAAAAAGCCTTGTGAACCTTGTGAAAAAATGAAATTGAATCAAATGCCAGCTGTGAGATGCAGTAACTGCCTCAGCCCATTAGGTAAGAGATTACCACATCATTGTTTACAGTTAAAGTTCAGGGAAAATATACAGAAATTGGCTTCATTAGATGCCAAAACTGCAAAACATATAGCAGCCAATGTGATTGAAAATAAGGTAGCATCTCCAAAAGCCACAATTCTTTTGGGAAAAGCATCTGGAGGTCATCCACTCCCTGTTACTCCAGGTACAATGTCAGCAAAAATTAATTATAATATTATAATTTTGTAAGTGATTAATTATAAAATGATTTTTGTTTGCTGGAGGTAATGAATGCAAATTTTCTATAGGGTCAAGTGCAGCAAGATTAAATTCTGCCACATCAACATTGACAGCCCAAGACCTCATCAATGTACAAATTAATACTGACCTCTCCAACAATGGGATCAAAAAATTAGTGAAAACTGTTCATCAGTCATCAGACAAGAAGATGATTGAGCCCAATTTTTATGCCAATTTTCAAATGGCTGGTCAACAACTGATGGAGTTTTTTACTTTTACAGACTTAAAAACCACAGATTCCAAAGGTTGTGACACAACCCATGTTGTTGTTCATTGCAAAGATTTGTCTGTTCTGGTTTGTTAAATCATTCAATCTAGAGAAACTCCAGGTGGCTACTTTGTTAAATTAGGCATTGATGGAGGCAAAGGTTTCCTCAAGTTTTGTGTCAGTATTATTGAGAGTTCCACAGAATAAGATAAATCGAACTCACCACCTAAAAGGCGACTTTTGAGTTCCAGAGCAGCAAAAGCAACAGGTGTGAAAAGACAAATTCTTGTAGCAGTCTCTGAAGATTTTCCAGAAACTTATTCTAATATTCAAAAGATCTGGTGTAGTTTTTTCTCGCAATCAACAAGTCACTAAATAGCAATAATTTTCTCTTCTCACTAACTCTCCCTTTTTTACAAATTTTCTCCTTTATATATACCCCATGCTTTTCCCAAAATATCCTTCCACAAACCGTCATAAATCACCACAAACACATATTTACAATTCTTATTGGTAAATCTATTAAAGCTATTAAATCCCTAACGTCATCAAATGTTCTAGAACTTTCCGAAATTACATCTGGTCACTCATCAATAATTATTGCATGTGACATGAATGTTGCCAACATTATTTGTGGACTTCAAATACACTCAAGCATGCACCCTTGTTGTTGGTGTGATTGTAATATCCGTGTTCGGCGGAATACACACATGACTTGTATTATTGAGAGAATGATTAAAAATAAAATATGGCGGTCAACATATTTCAAACTTTGAGTTATATTCTGTTATTTTCCTAATATTATCCTCGGAATATTACATGGTACCAGAAGTAAACCTGTGTTTAAAATAAAATTGAACAACTAAGACCATTAGAGGCATTGAATTTAAATGGCAATGTTTCAGAAAACTGGCGAAAATGGAAGCAGAGATGGAATCTTTATAAAATAGCTTCAGGAGTCAATGACAAAAATGAAGATATTCAATGTGCCATCTTCCTTCATATGATTGGCGAAGACGCCTTAAGAGTATATGATACATTCATCTTCACAAGCGAAGAAAACGATAAATTAGCACCTTTAGTTCAAAAGTTTGAATGTTATTTCAACCCAAAAAAAAACATAACTTATGAACGTTATTTATTCAATACATGTATGCAAGACAACAGACTATTTACTGACTTCTTGATTGATTTACAAAATAAAGCTAAGACATGCGAGTTTGGAACCCTCGAAGAAAGCCTTATACGAGACAGAGTAGTCTGTGGTATCGACTCTAAAGCTGCCAGAGAACGACTACTTTGAGACACTGAGCTCACTCTAGAAAAAACAATCAATTTTATGAGAGCATATAAAACATCAAAAATACAATTAAAAGCCCTCGAAAATACAATCCAGGCAGATTCTATAAACAAACATGGAAACAACTAATTTTAACTCCCTAAAGATTGATAGACCCTTACAAAAACCTTGCTATTACTGTGGATCGAAACATACTACCTTGTTTTGCCCAGCGTATGGCCTAAAGTGCACAATATGTGGAAAACTAAACCATTTTGCTAAAGTATGCAGATCCAAAACTAACCGCTTTAATACTAATCGTGTAGACCAAGTTGATCAAAAGGAAACCAACCTCAATGTTGCAGAGTTATATATTCATCATGTTGCAGCATCGATGGAATGTGCTGACGATTTAACAGCAAATTTTACAGTCAACAACAAAAATATAACATTTAAGCTAGACACTGGAGCCCAATGTAATGTCATTCCATACAATATCTACAACTCTATTCCTGGAAGACCTCCTCTCAAAAAAACAATAACTAGACTAAAATCATATGGAGGAAACAATATTCCTGTACTAGGAACTTGCAATCTAACTGTTAAAAATAATAACATTTTACAAGTGTGCCAATTTTTTGTTGTATCTCTGTCTGATGCAAAACCCCTTCTTGGTCTAAGTTCCTGCAAATCTCTTGAAATACTAAACATTAATGATGTTGAAATTGATAAAGCTAACATTTTAAAACATTATGGTGATGTTTTTACCGGCCTTGGTTTAGTTAAAGGAAACTATCATATTGCAGTTGCTAAAAATGCAATCCCAGTTGTTCATTCACCAAGGAAAGTACCAATTACTATCCTACCAAAACTTAAAAGCACACTTGACCGTTTAGTAAAAGCCAATGTTATCTCAAAAATTTCTAAACCAACACCTTGGGTACACTCATTGGTCATCATAGAAAAAAAAGATGGGTCCTTAAGATTATGTATTGATCCAAAAGAACTAAACAAGTCTGTTTTAAGACAATACAAAACCACTCCATCTACAGAAGAAATCTCTAGCAAACTTTGCGGCAACAAAGTTTTCACTGTTATAGACATGGCTGATTGCTATTGGCATATAAAACTAGATGAACCTTCTTCAGAGCTATGTACATTTAACACTCCATATGGTCGATACAAATTCAACCGCATGCCATTCGGCATATCATGCGCATCAGATGCTGCACAGGAGATGATTGAACTTAATTTTGGCGATATCCCCAATGTTTTGGCTATCCATGATGACTTGATTATTGCAGCTAAAACAAATGCCGAGCATGATATCATTTTTCAACAAATCCTACAGCGAGCTCGTGAGAGAAACATCAGATTCAACCTAAAAAAAATACAATTTTGAGTATCTGAGGTCAAGTATCTTGGCAACATAATTAGCCATGAAGGCATAAGAATTGATCCTGAAAAAACTAAAGCCATATCTGCATACCCATTGCCTACATGTCAAGCAGATTTGCAACGGCTTTTAGGAATGGTCAACTATCTGCGACAATTCATCCCAAATATGTCAGAGATAACAGCTCCCCTCCGCCAGCTGCTTAAAAAAGACATACTCTGGTCATGGAACCATGAACATAACAGTGCTATGGAAAAAATTAAACAAGTACTTTCATCTTCTCCTGTACTCTCATTCTTCGACACTTCAAAAGATGTCCAGATTCAGGTAGACGCATCTTCACATGGATTAGGAGCCTGTATTATGCAAGAAGGTCACCCGATCAGCTATACTTCACGTAGTTTAACCATAGCAGAACAGAGATATGCCCAGATAGAGAAAGAACTTTTAGCAATAGTTTTTGCTTGTGAACGTTTCAACCAATATACCTATGGGCGACAGGTCTCCATAGAAAGTGATCACAAACCTCTTGAATATATCCTGCACAAGCCTCTGTCAGAAGCACCACCTCGCATACAAAGACTTCTGATAAGACTTCAAAAATATCAAGTTACAGTAAAATATGTTCCAGGAAAAGATCTACACATTGCTGACTCTCTATCACGTGCCCACCTCAACACTTTTGATGAGGATGATAGCCTAAATGAGGACTGCAACATTATGATTCACACTTTAATTCAAAATTTGCCAATATCAACAGATAGACTAAAGCAATTGCAACACAACACTAAACTTGACCCTGCGCTATCTCAAATAACAAACTATATAACTCATGGTTGGCCCCTACACCGACAATTGCTTTGCGGTGAAGAAAAGAAATATTGGACCATCAGAAATAACCTACACCTAGCAGAGGGAATAATTTTAAAAGACAATAAAATTGTCATACCAACTGCTATGAGACCCCTCATATTAAGACAGCTTCACTTATCACACCTTGGCACCGAGAAGACGAAAGCTAGAGCTCGAAACGTTGTTTACTGGCCAGGACTTACAAGCGACATTGATAAACTAATACTCAACTGCCAAAAATGCCTTAAGTACCGTAATAACAACAAAAAGGAAAAAATCATTCAACACGACATTCCTGACCTACCGTGGAGTAAAGTAGGATCAGATATATATGAGCTGCATGCAAAAATCTATGTGATTGTTATCGACTATTTTTCTAAATTTATAGAAAACAGTGTCATTCCAGACAAAACGGCATTCTCTGTTATCAAGTTCATGAAAACCATTTTTACTCGTCACGGAATACCCTCAAATCTCATTGCCGACAACAACCCCTACAACAGTGCAGAGTTCCTTAACTTCTCAAAAGAATATGGGTTCAACTTCACTCCATCAACTCCTAACTACCCCCAATCAAATGGTCTCAGCGAAATGGGCGTCAAAATTATGAAGAAAATACTAAAAAAATGCGATAACCCTGAACTTGGTCTTCTAGAATACCTCAACACGCCTCTTACAGGTATGGAATACTCTCCATCCCAACTTCTCATGAACAGAAGAACGCGAACAACCCTACCTGTCCACCATGACTTACTTATACCAGCAGTTCCATTAAATGCTTATAGCCAGATCATCAAGTCCAGAAATCGTCAAAAACAATACTATGATCGGAACGCATCTGAACTCCCAAATCTCGTAGCAAACGACACCGCCCGGATGAGAAAAGATGGAACATGGAAGAAAGTGACAGTTAAAGAAAAACTAACACTACCCAGATCATACAACGTGGTAGATAAGTACGGAAGAGTATATCGACGCAATCGTAAACATCTGATTAAAACCAATGAGCAACCACTAGCATATCAGCATGAGCAACTTGATTTACCATACGATTTACCAGCAGTTATCACACCTCCTACATCAAATGAGGAAACAGCAAATAATGAAATAGAAGAAGCTACAAGTATTCCAGAAACTCTACCGACTGAACCGCAGCCTGACGTGCGAAGATCGTCAAGGACTAAAAACAGACCTGCCTACTTGAAGGACTTCATTTAACTGTGTATATTATAAAGAATTTATTAACTATAGGTATATACACAGATCTTTAAAAAAAAAAAAAAAAAAAAAAAAAAAAAAATGGTAGAAGGAAGATGTAATATCCGTGTTCGGCGGAATACACACATGACTTATATTATTGAGAGAATGATTAAAAATAAAATATGGCGGTCAACATATTTCAAACTTTGAGTTATATTCTGTTATTTTCCTAATATTATCCTCGGAATATTACAGTGATATTAACTCAAAGAACCTTGCTTGCAGAGCTGTCATTGAAGCTTTCAAAAAAGTTTAATTTGGTTGTGAATTCATGCTTTAGAAATGTACTAGGAAAGGATTTTTCTTTCAAAAATGATCAATTTAAAGCCACATATTTGGCAAACCAACTTGGAAGCATCACGCCCAAAATCCACACAGTATTCCACCACATCAAGGACTTTGTAAACATGAAACAATTTCCCTTAGGACAATTCAGTGAACAAGCTGTTGAGACTGCACATCAAGACTTTCACCAGCATTGGTCACGATACAAGAGAGATAAAACCCACCCTGAATACAAAGGAAGGCTGTTCAGTTGTCTTGTGGATTTGCAAACTCTTCAAAAAATTGTGAATAGCAAACTCCTTTAGAAAATTATCAATAATTTTTATCCATTCAGCTTCATTTTAATGGATTAATATTACTTGTTAGAAGAGAATTTAAGCTCATAAGTAACCCATTATGATGAATTAAAGTCAATTTCAAAAAAAATATTTAAAACTTGTGCCAATCTTATTTCAAAGCTTAGTGCCATTTGAGAATAATAAACTGACCAGTGCTTTAAATGTCATGTCAAATAAATTAAAGAGTGCCAAGATATCACAAGAAATGAATAGAATTGAATAAATTTTAGAAATTAATTCACTGTTAGTGTAAATATATTGAACTTTACAGTTTGTACATTTGATAATGATTTTGAAAAAAAAGCACTAAGGAAATTCTAGGCATTTTTACCTGATTTTATGTATGAAATGGGTTTTTCAACACACAATACATGTTGACCAGTTAAAAATCACATGCAAAAGGTTTTCAACACATTTCTTTGATTTGCTCACAAATCCTCAGGGCTAAATCCATGTGTAGAATAAGCGCAAATTTACTAGAGTAAAAAATGTCAAAATTTTTCATAATTTTCATCAAAAAATCTGTAAAAATGTCTCAACTAACTTTTAAGGTAGTGGTTTAGTTAAAAGAATGCTTATAAGGCACTAATAGCACTGTCATATAAGGTTTTATATAGAAAAAGGTGCATATGCTGTAAATAGGGCTCAATCAAGAACAACAGTTTTGACCCCCGAAACCTAAAATTTTGGTAAGAACATAAAAATCCTTATTTTATAATGTTGTTGGTATATTCAACTAGAGCACATGTGTTACCCACATTATGGCCTGGGGACTTGTAATAGGCCATAATCAGAAAAGTTTTGCACTGTAAGTGAAAAAATCAACAAAAAATCAACACTAAAACTATCATAACTTTTGTTATACTGCAGGGATTGGGATAAAACTTTACCCAAACTTTTGGTATTGGCATAGGCTACATTGCCACCAAATTTTATTGGTCTATGACTAATGGTATGGATTTTATAGCAGTTTTACTGTCAAAAAAGAAGGTAAATATTTTCCATTTTTGTAACTTCAAAGTCATTTTTTTCCCGCAGACGTACCAAAAAGATTTTAAAATTTGCACCAGGTGACCCAGGGATGTGTACACTATCACCCCATATAAGTGGCATTCTTGGGTCAGCTAGGTTGGCAATATTGGATTTTATGATAACCGTGACCGCATTGAAAAGTCACTTGAAGTCATTACATTCTGTAAAGTTCGAAGATTCAAAAAAAATTTTCTTTAACTCCGATCTAAGTATATAGAAGCTCTTACATAGATCGTTCGTCATTTTTAATGTTCACCACGAGAACATAAAACCTGATGGATTTTTACGATCAGAAACAAATTACAGGTGAAAAAGTAGAAAAAATACTTTTTGTTAAATAAAATTTACCATTTGAAAGGAGGAAAAACAAAAAAATATTATAAACATAGATTTTAATTTTTACTCGACTAAACCACATTATTTATGTATTCGAACGAAGAAAAATGCCGACAGTCGAAACAATCGGTGGACACACAAGTACAATTGCATGATATATACAAAAGTAATACAACTAAAATTTAAAATAGCTTTAGGAATAACGAGAGCCATGACTAAGATGTAGAAATAAAAACACTAAACGAACTTGAAAAAAAAGTTCATGGTCTATTTTAGAAAAACACCTAATTTAAGAATCATAGAAGAACAAGGGTCAAGAAGAAAAAAAAAATTGAAAAAGTAAAAAGAAAAAGTAGAAAGAAAAAAGAGAGAAGAAAGAGGAAGAAGAGAAGAATTTGAAGTTGAGAATCGTAATAATATATAAATAAAACAATAAAAATAAAACCTGCCCGTTGGTGGTTATGTATAGCTTAAGTTTAGCATAAACCTGTAATCTCAAAGTTTTTGGTACAAAAGAGAAAATGGTTGTGAACTTTTGTAGTAATAATTGACAAGTACGTGGTAAAGTTACATACAAACCTGAAAATAATTGATCTGAAACCAAATAAACCTTGAAAATCTATCACTTAATTTCCCTTCTTTTATTAAGGAAAGCCAATTTTACATATTTTATTAAAAGTTTTTCTACCAATTTTACAGAACGTACAAAAATACTACTTTCATTTAAAATATCTTAGGTATTTATTCTTGTAAAACGGCTCATATTCTTGTGTTTTTACAGGGCATAAAAATGAGTAATTAGAACACAAACCAGAAAATATTTCTCTATTTTAACATGTAGCAACTAAAAATCCTGACAAACTTTGAAAATGAATATCTCTTGAATGGCGTTATCAATTTTATTAATTTAAAATTTGTATTTTACAAAATAAAATAAAAATCATTACACGGTCAACTTTTGTGAAAGAATTTACCCTAAGCCTCGATTACTCGATTTTGGTCAACTTTTTTCTTACTATACTCGAGTCGATTTCTTAGTTAGTGGAGATTTTCAGCTTGCCAATTATCTGCATAAACCAATCTTTTAACTTAAGCCCAAAAATCCTCGATCGGACGCAATTCAGGTACAATAGCAGGGTTTTTGTCTCTTGGCACATGTTCAGTATTTTCGCCTTTTAGGTAATATTGCACTTTGTTTGAATTGTGTGAGGAAGCTAGATCACGCCAGAACACAATATCGTCGTTTTTGTGATGTAATGCTTTGAGACTCCTTTTTTCAGACAAGGCTATCCAAACTAATAATTTTGACTAATATTTGCTTTCCTTTTGAGCTTCATTAGGCGTTGCGTCAGGATTAGAAGTATAATATCCTGCATTGCCAGAAAGATCGGTGTTGCTTAAAGGAAAATATGACTCATTGTCAATAATCACAATTTTTTCCGAAAAAGTGCAACCAATTTTCGACACTTCGGATGCACAGCCGCTTTGAGCTGATGTTCTTTTTAGCACTTTAGTTTTTTTACGATAATGAATGCTCGTCTTTTCGTTGATAATTTTGGATATATACTGCTGAGAAATATTGAAGACAAGAAAAATCTAAATAAGAAACTGCAAAGTAATTTTTAAAAAATTCTCATAAAGTTCTTGAACATCATGAGCTAATGAAAGTATAATTTTTTTACCTCCGTAAAAATTTGGAGTTAAAGTTGAATGTCTTGAGTTCTATACCTTTATGGATTCTGGGATAAAAATATTATACCTGCATTAGCTCATGATGCCCGTTAAGGAATTTGCTGCACTATCTTTATTCATTAGGAAAGGTTTTAAAGTTGGGGATTTGGGTTCCCAACAAACTAAAACAACATATAATGACATCCGTTCGGAGATCTGCTCATTTTTTCTCTCTTTAAAGCGACGCTTCGACTGGTTTGATCACTTAATCACTGGCAGTAAGAAGTGGGTACTTTATGTAAACCACACACGAAAGCATCAGTGGGTTGGCGTTGAAGAGCGGGTAGAAACAGCCCAAACCAGATCCTCACCAAAAAAGAGTTCAAGTTGTGGTGGGAAGTTTCATTATTTCATTTCATTATGCATTTTGAGCTTCTTCCACCCAACACTACCATAACAACTGACTATTATAGTCAACAATTGCAAAGAATAGAGCAGAAAATCACTAAAATGCGGCAACAGCGCCAAAAGATTTATTATCTGCACAACAATGTGTGGTCACACGGCGGAATTGACACGTCTTAAGCTTATAGAGATGGGATGGGAGATCTTGACCCATTTTCCATATTTCCCAGACATCGCTCCAAACAACTAGTACCTTTTCCGTGCCCTGAAATTTCGCATGTCAGAGAGGAGCTTCAATGATGCTTGCCAACTTGAAGCTGACATTTGTAAATTTTTCGAGGCACAGTCAGGAAGCATCTATAAGGATTGGATCCATTCCTTGTTTAAAAAATGGAGAGTTGTTGTTGATAACAATGTTGTTTATTTTGTGGATTGACTGTGTTTATTCAAATGATGTAACGAATTAAACTAATTGGAAGTGCGAAAGAACTTTCTTTCCAACCTAACAGGAAAATAGCTACAGAATATATCTCTGATGGGTCTACACTATAATTTTTTTAATCATTTTAAATGCTAAAAGCTATACTTAAACTCTCAAAAAGCAAATGAGTTTCTCTTTCTAAAGGTCTGCAAAATATGTTTTCTGTAAAACCTGATGATATTGGTTACCTTTTTAAATCAGAGAATTTTTCTGGCTATTGTAATATACTAAAGACCAATTTTGTATAAAGTAAAAACTAAACAATGGAGCTGAATTTGCAAGATGTCTAATATTCTTTCATATCTTTGATATGATTCATGGAAAAGCGCTTTCTTTGTATTATTGACTGCTGATGCAGTAAATTTGTTGAAAATAACAATATACTAAACGATTTTATGAAATCCATCATAATTTTAAAATTTAGACATGTTTTTTTTTTTTTTTTTTTTTTTATGGTTGCCAGAATTTTTACTTTTTATTGCTAAATTAAGCTCTGATTTTCTTTAAAGGATACTACAATTAATTTAATTAAATCCTCTGGAAGAGGTATTAAAGATGTAATTTGAGACAGCGGTTGAATGAAAAATTATCAAACCTTTTAAAACTGTTCATTTTAAATTTTGGTTATAGTTGACAAAATTAGTTCAAACACTAGAAAATTTTTTATATAATTTGCTAATTGAGCAAACTGGTAAACTTTTATTTAATGACAATAACAGTTTTTTAGTTGAAAAACAGTTTTTTAGTTGAAGTTACTTTCATTTCAAATTGAACCACTTTTTCCAGTAGCACAGTGGTCCAGGACCATGCCATAAATATAAAAAAATATATATTGTTTTATAATAAAAATTGAATTAAATGTGTTATGTGAAGACTATATTTAAATTTTCAAGGTCCGATGTCACAGATATGGTACTTTTTTTGAATATTCTTATGAAATATAGAAGTTTAGCATAAAATAATTTAAAATGTAAAAAAACTTGAGAAAAGATTGCAAAATGATTTAGAAAGTCATGGATAAATCAAAACTATCTGAGCCTTGCAATACTCTTCTTCTTATAAGCAAAGTCAGTTGGTTCAACTGGACAGTCTATTTATAAACAGAGAACTGAAGATAAAGAGGACAGATTTCCAGTTCCAATTGAAGAATCTTTGTTTCATTCGTGTACAGTACCTGTACAACTTAAAATACAGGAAACTAATGTTACTCTCAGCGGTGGTTTTAAGCACAGGCAAAGCAGGCATTTGCCGGTGGCCTCGCGCTCAGGTGGCCTCGCATTTTTTTTTTCTTAGTACAAGTAATATAAAAAAATTTTATCAGCCTTATATCCTTAGTGAATATCCTTAATGAGTTGGTGAAGTCTAAAGTTGGAGACTCTCCTTGCATTGCTGTTAAAGCCATCTTGGGTTCTTTGATTTACGACTGGCACTTCCCTTATTATTGTTGTGGCTTTTATATTCACTCCTTACGCTGGCTTTTGATTAGACTCGACGTTACAGAACTTACAACAAAGACTTATTTTTCTTTTACTAATTTATCACATTTACATACTATTTTTATTATTTTACATTAATGTTTTCATGAGGACGCTTGTTCCTTCCTTCTGACTTTGAGTCTTTATGCATTTTATGAGTTGAGTTCTTTATGTACATTTTAATATACAAAATCCTGGTACTTTTTTGGTTTTATATTAAATATTTATATGTTTATATTTTGGTTTTATAAAAAATAAAGAATGCTTTGACACTTATCTTGGAAAAGATGTGCAGAATGAAATAATTGGACTTATATCGAGAAGAATACTGAAAACTATCGTATCTTCTGTACAGCCATCAAAATATTTTTCTGTTATCATGGATTGCACTCCTGATGTAAGTCATAAGGAACACCTTTGAATTCTTTTGAGATGCGTTAAAATTAATCAGGAAGAAGTACAAATTGAAGAATTTTTTTGTGGTTTTTTTCACATAACTGATAGCACTGGTTCAGGTTTAGTTGAAACTTTTTTAAATTTATTAGAGTATAATTTGGATCTAATGAATTGTCGCGGGCAATCGTATGATAATGGTGCTAACATGCGAGGGCAATACAAAGGGGTTCAAGCTTTAATCAAAGAAAAAAATCCCAGAGCTCTTTACGTTCCATGTGCTAACCACACATTTAATCTAATGGTATGTGATGCTGCGAAATCAGTATCAATTGCAATTAACTTTTTTGGTACTGTTCAACGAATTTTTACATTTTTTGCTGCATCAACCGTTCGATGGGATATACTGTAAAGTGTTTGTAAAATGACTGTTAAATCATTATCAGATACGCGTTGGGAAAGCCGTATAAATAGTATAAAAGTTGTAAAAGATAATTTGGTTCAAATTATAGAAGCTTAATACAAAGTTGCAGATTCAAGTTCAATTGGAGTTTCTGTTTCTGAAGCTAACGGTCTTGCAAATGAGATATCCTCATATCAGTTTATACTTTCACTTACAATTTGGCACGATTTATTGTTTGAAATTAACAAAGTAAGTAAAGTTATGCAGAATCCCTCGGCAGATATTTCTATTATGATAAAATTGGTGGAAACTACGAAAATTTTTTTAGAATCATTCAGAAGTGATGAATCATTTGAAGCGATTATTAAAAAATCTGAAGATATAGCTATAAAATTAGGTACTGAGCCAGTATTCCCTCAAGTGCGGCTCAGCCGAAAACGACGTTTTTTTGAATATGAAGGAACTGATACACTTCTAAATGGAAAGTCTAAATATAAAGTAGATTTTTTTAATGCAATAATTGATGTTGCATTAGTAAGCTTAAATGAAAGATTCAAAATGCTTGATTCATACAACAAAATATTAGGTTTTTTAACCCGTACCGAAAAAATGCGAAGTTTAGATGCAAATGAATTGTTGAATTATTGTAAAAATTTAGAAATATCACTGAGAAATCCTAGTACAGAAGAATCGGACGTGAACCATGAAGAGTTATACTCGGAAATAAATACATTTTTAAGAATGGAAGCTTCGGTGGAATCGAAAGATGCACTGGAAATTTTGAAGTATATTACGGCAAATTCTTTAATCAAAATTTTTCCAAATTTATTTATTGCCCTACGAATTTTACTAACTTCCCCTATTTCAGTGGCAAGCGCAGAGAGGTCATTTTCCAAATTAAAACTCATAAAAAACTATTTACGTTCCACTATGGGTCAAGACCGCTTATCTGCATTAGCTTTAATTTCCATTGAAAATAAAATAAGTCGGTCCTTGGACTGTTCTGATTTAGTTGATGAGTTTGCGTCTTTAAAAGTCAGAAAGGTTAAGTTTTAAGTCAATGTAATCGATCCTCCTAAAATCTGCGAAAAAATAAATGGTATCGCATTTTGAGTAGTCTTATTAGTGCATCTTCATCCAAGATAAAAAAAATACTTATGGTACATTTAAAACCTATGTGCGTTTTTTGCTTCGTTACGTTCTAATAAATATCCAAAACACAATAGAACACAAGAATTAAAAACTCTACTAATATAATAGAAAACTTGCCTGTGGCTTCGCATATGGTAAATCCGCCACTGGTTACTCTTTGAACTAACCCCAAAACATCCTTAACCCAATATTGTCGCCTTTTCCGAATGCAAAACGTCAAAGAAAATCAGCAAATCGTGAAAGCAAAATCTGATTTTTTTTGTTAACTTAGTTTAGAGCAACAACCATAGACTTTTTTCAAGTCAAGCACAAGTTGGAATGTATTATGATTGATGACAAAGTTTCCACTCTTCTTTTTCCATCAAGTGTTTTTTTTTTTAAGTTTAGATATTTAATTGGAGAATGAAGTGACATTTCATCTAAAGACCTTAAAATCTTGGCACAGCTGGATCCATCAAAACCTTCACCGTTGCCATGATGTCTGATAAAAGTTTTTTTTTTTTCTAGAAACTCTTTTAGAGTTTTATCAGTGAAGAGGAGATGAGTAATTTTACTAAGATGGTGAAGTAAAAACTGTTAGTGATTCAAAAGTCCTCGGAACTCCTTATCTATTAGTCTATCACAGTATCCACATGAGTATTTTCTTTCGTCTCCTTTTATTTAAAACAAAATAATAGATATTGCTCATTTAAAATTTACAGTAGATCTATAGCCAAGGTAAGAACATAAGGTACTTACAGATAATTCAAAGATTATATTAATAAACTTAACATCACAGGACAAGGTAATCTTCAGTTGACTGAGGTGAAAAGTGTGTTCAGATTGTAATGGTTCTCCTCTACATTTTGAACTATGCCTATTAAATCACCTTGCTGACCCCATTATACTTCTGGTCTTTGGTTGAAAATCTAATGCTGTTAGATCAAAGATGTTGATGATAATTTTTAAGGATCCCTGTCCTCCAGCAATATGACAAAAGTAAAAAGACTCAATTTCCTAAAGGAGCACACTTCATTTACTAATAGAGATACGTCAGAGAGATACGTCAGTACAAAAATATTTTTCAAAAAAGTCTTTACTTTTTTTCAAAAAAACTTTCATCTTTTTCAAAAAAACCTTATTATTTTTCAAAAAAGCTTTTCCACTATTGAATTTACATTTTATAACATCTTAAAAGCTATTCAAGTAGTGGGGCCTGTTTTTAATATCCCCATAGATGTTCTTCTGTATCCCGGTTCTACCAAAATTTTTTCTTCTTTAAAATCTCCTTCATTATTCTTTACACCACACTATCTGAAAGATTGTGGTTTTACTTCTTATCCGTCTTACAGGTGAACTATCTCTAGACACGTTGACAGGAAGACCCTTTCTCCCTGCAGCAAATTTTACGTTTATACCAATAACAGACACTTCTTTTAAAACGTGAGAAACAACTTTGTAAGCAACTTTAAGATCCTTAGAAGTAATTAAGGCACAAAGGTTTTGAAAAGTTGCTTTCTTGATACAGGGGTGACGAATAGCAGGATCAACTACTTAACATCATTCTGACCAAAAGGAATTCCTTTTTTCTAGTGATATCTTTTCAGTTTTCTTATAGGTCAATTCATAAAGTGTCCTGCCATAGACGGATAATAGCACGGAAGCAGTTGTCTTTTTCTTGTTTCATTTTTCCCAACTCTTTAACTTGCTGATATCCATTCAACCAGGAAGTTTAAAATATAGGTTCCCAAAAATTCCAGTTAGATGAGAACTTATTTCCAAACTGAATCCAGGGTAAACAAATAATTTTTTTAGTTGAATCAATGAACTGTTCTTCTCCAAAGACAGACATTTTCTATCTCAATTAAAACAACAGAAATAGATATCTCCTATTTCGGAATGAAGTTTTGCTCTTCTGCAGGCTCAATTGAAAACAACCTTTTTTTCTAAAACAAAACAAATTTTAATATAATTGAATAACTCATTTTATAAATCAATATTCAGACAAACTGTCTTAATTTAAACAAACTATCAGACGATTGACTTAACTTATTGAGACAAATTTGTCTGAAATTTTAAATAGTTATGTTAATCTATTGTAATTAGCCTCTAAATAAATAAAAAGCAGTTTTACTTTTAAATGTTTCTCTGCGAAAGTTTCTATCAAATGTTAACGATATTATTTGGAGTTATTTTTCACACATACAAAAAACTTTCATATGTTGTTTAGTCTTTCTCCTTAAAAAATAGCGACCTGATGTTTTTCATTAAAAAACATCAGCTCACTATAAATTTATGTATAGTGACCTGATGTTTTTTAATGAAAATAATAACTTGTACATAATATTTAAATATTTTTTTAGTTAAACTCTATAAAATTATAAACAATGAAAAAAGTAATGGATTTTTTTTTTCAAAAAAACATTTGTAATTTAGACAAGTCTAAGTGACAAGTGACAAGTGACTCATATCATTCTAATTCATTAAGGTTTTGAGGATGACGTAGGATCTTTTCAAAGTTTTGTTTAATTTTTATTATAATAAATTTATCTTTTATACTTTCTAATGCTTAAAGGTGTAAGGGTTTCATGGGATGCTTCATTTACACTCATTATTTTATTATATTATTAACACATTTTTGGATGTTGCATGGTGTTTTATCTCATAGCCATCCTGTTTGATTCATGGATGTAACTTTAAAAAAAGAGGAAAATTATCTAATGAAATGTTATCTTTAATTTTTTAACGTAATTTTAAAGTTTAAATTACTACTCTCCGGGGCTTCCTCAAAAAGGAGCACTATGTACAAGCAATTTATGAAGAACTTGTGGCAATTGATATCAAAGATGGAGTGCGGGATACAGTTCTGGTGTTTCAGCTTGAAGCAAAAAAAATTTGCTTAAGTTTTGACTTAAGAGTTTAAAGTTTAAATTATTGCTTGGAAAAATGTTTCGAGTGTATTAAGTATAGGCACTACTATGAAAAATTACTTTTACCCATCACAAACAAACAGTGGTAGTAAAGATTTAAAAATAAATTGTTTTTTCCAAGTTTAAAAAAATGATTTTAGTGTAAAAATTTTATAAATTCTCAATTTTTTGTCCCACTGAGCAATAGTGTGAAAAGAACAGTGAATGAAGATATATTAATTAGAGGCAAACACTTTTTAAGTTTTAAGAAAGAGGCAGAAGGTTTTAGATGCTCAGAACATTTTCTGATAAAACTCACAATTACTTCTTACACCATCTTATTATGGCACATCAACTTTATTAAGATGTATCTTTATAAAGAAGTTTTAAATCATTGGAAAAGTTAAAATGTAAAGTGTAAAGAAGGAATTATTATACATAACGGCATAACAGTTACAGCAATTATGGCATCAATTACAATTGGGGATATGCTGCTTCAAAATTAAATACAGTTGGATATATTGCTTTAAAAGATGATTTTTTTTGAGAAAAATTTTTTACTAAAATTTAAATTTTCTAAAGAAAAAACTTACTGTGAATAGCAAAATAAAAAATACTATCTTTTTACATAGCCGAATTTTCGGCTATCAGTTCGAAATTTTTGTGGTAGGTAAAAAGTTCGCCTCCAGTTTTGCGGCCACTGCCAGTTGGGAGACAGAAGCCACTGGAGACGCCTTCAAAACTATATTGCCTCCGAAATATCTTCTGACAGCGGCCGCCAGTAGCTTTACCCTCTCGATTAGCAGGGGCCTCCAAATCAAAAAAAGCCTGGGTTTCAGCAACTTGTGAAATTTTGAAGAATTTAGTTTATTTATCAAATTTGTTATTTGTGAACTACTAATATTTTTAACGAACAAAAAAAAGGTAGAATAGAACTTTAAAGAGAAATTTGTAAAAACATGTACAGATTAGTTATAAAACTTTGTATGATTCATATTCGGATGATATTCAGAATCATATGAATCAGATTCACACAATACACAAGGGAATAGTAGGTGAAGCTTAATACCTTTTAATGTCTTAGAACAATTAACTGTCAACAGCCACTTATAACAACAAATATGACCTAGTATGAGCCGAGTAACGGAACATTTAGGTACCCATCGCTCGGCCCGAACTGTGCTTATTTAGAACATCTAATTCGGCTAAAATTCATACTAAACACCGGTGTAATTGCCAAAGGATTGTAAATTTAAAAGCAAATATTTTATATTTTTTAAATAAAGATGGAATTTGAAACTATTTTCAATTCTAACGAGAAATCGTTATAAAAGTATGTAAATTGCGTTTGTAATTCTAACGAGAAATCGTTATAGTTATAAAAGTATGTAAATTGCGTTTGTAATTCTAACGAGAAATCGTTATAGTTATAAAAGTATGTAAATTGCGTTTGTAATTATGTAAATTTTGTTTGCAGTAATGAAAGTTAATTAGACGAAAAGAGAGAATATAAACGAGGTTTATATATTCTCAAAAATGTTTTGCTAACTTTTAAAATTGATTTTTGAAAAACAAAGTAAGGAATATAACTACTTGTTAAAAATTAGATTGGACTTTATCTTGTTAAAATTTATTGGTCCGATCGCATTGCAGTTCATTCAAGCATAGCACAGTAGATCAAAATTTTTAGAGTTGTAGATGGGTTTTTTTTATATGAATTTTCAAAGATTTTTGATTTCTGCAGTGCATATCCAAACAAGTGACAAAACTTTTTTGGGACTTTACTTAGAGTGGCAAAAATAAAGTTGTAATTGGCCTTTCCTTTAAGGCATTACGCCCAAGCAATATAAAGTAAAATTAGAGATGGATTGCCTACAACGTATAAATCAGCGCTTCCTCATACAGCCAGAAAAACCTAGAAGTGCTTAAAATAAATTTACCAGATTTTAGTGATAGTAGCATTCTCTAAGCTACCAACTCATCCAGCTTAAACCTATTTGATTACTCAATCTGGGTATACATTTGTTAAAATTGTAGGGCAATTAAGATATCTCAAAAACTATGCAAAGTTAGTAAAATACAACGAAAATAACTTAAAGATCTTTTGAGATTTTTGACGTAAGAAATTTTGAAACTCTACGAAAATGCGTTGCGCTCATTAGAGAATTACTGGAATCAGAGACCTTTTGTATTTAACATATCAAGAAGTAATCAGTGCACAATTAAAGGCATCAGCAGAAACTGTATGCTACCTACAGAATCAAAGAGAAATTAAAACTTTGATTTCTTTTTACAAATAAGCATTTATGTACAAGTATTAAAGAATTAGAGCATTTGCAAGTTCTTTTTTTGTTTATGTTATAATACATACATATTACATAATAAATGTACAGTTACAAATACAAAAATCGATTTTTTGATTTTGGAGTGATTGGAGATTTTACGAACGCGTTACACCATCTTAGTATAAACAATAAGCATAAAATGAAATCGATAAAAAAAGGTGGTGCCAACTGACTCCACCCCAAAGCCCATGGTTGTTCAGCTAAAGCCCATGGTTGTTCAGCTAAAGCCCAAGATTTTTCAACAAAAGGAGTTGAAGAAGTTTTGTTGTTTGAAACTGAGGAAATGTTAGCATCACAGGATGTTGAAATCTTTCATGACAAGCTTTTCTTTATTATTTCGTTCAAAGGAAAAAATGCAAAGCCGCACTCTATTTCCACCAAAATCAGAATCGACTCGAAAGGAAACATGACCACATTATCACTGGGCTGAAAGGCTTTGCAAAATACAAGTGTACGGGTGTAGTTTTTTCATAACTTTTAAAATAGGACTCTCTTCAAACCATTTGTGTAAAGATATTGTAAGCAAAAATATTGGTTGTGCTCGATTTTCAAGGAACAATTTCAAATTAAACCAATTTACATTTAAGTTGAGTTTAGAGATACAGAAACTTATCACAGTATTTTTTCCGATCATGCATTTCAAGTTTCTGGAAGCAATTGTCATATTTTAAGCAAAAGATGGAGATCAAGAGGCTGTTTCATAAAATCGTCTACGATGTACTATGTACTAACATTTTTGTTATACCAAATTTTGTTAGTAATATTCTTATTACACCAAATTATTAATTTTACTACTGATCAAAAACACTGATGCATAAATTATCAGATGTAGAGCTCATTTAACGAAATTCGATTCCCTCAAGCCTCAGTTGATAGTTTTTGAAAACGGGTATGAAACGGACATTTTAGAAAATTTACTGAACGATTTGACTACAAAAAAGTACCGACAGTGCCGCACTATTAAATTTGACAGCCGATATTCCAAAATCATTCTTTAATTGCTCGCTTATAAAAGGATAATCTAGGATAATATAACCAGTGGCTGGGTAACTTTCATTGCATCTCAGATAATTTTAGCTCATGCATGTTTTTGATATTCCGTTAACAATCAAATTTGATGTGACATCCTATTGCACATTTAAAAACAAATTTTAATTGTACTTTCGCTAAACTTTTTGTTGAAATAAATCTTGTTTTTGCAAATCAACTGCAAAGCATAATTTTCTAAGTAAACTTCCTGTTTTTAAACGAGAAAACAAATTAGACTTTGTGCATGTTAAAAAAATACAAGGAAATATTTAAGTTTAATTATTACAAGATAAAAGTTTACAAACATTTCTGATTGTATCTTTATTCCCATCTGCTACAAAATTCAACAGGTCATCAACGCAAGTAAACTTAATGCATGCCTAGGTCTCCTCCTTCCTTTTGTTTCTGTTGACTTTCATACCATGTCTTCTTAATCATCCTTTTCATTTCATCATCTCCTTCATCATACATTTTCTTCATTAAATTCATAATACCAGCCTGAGGATCACTGGAATCCATGTCTTTTGTATTTAATTTAGAATCTCTGCAAATAGAATTTTTAAATGAAATAAAAATGTGATGTTATCAGCAGGTCATCTATTTTTTCAAACTTATAGGTTATGAAGATATTTAAAAAAGTTTCTTGAAAAAGCAAATAAAAAATATATACTTTTATATGTACAACAAAATATTTTAGAGCAATTATATTAAATTATTTTAATTTTAAGATTCTTTTTAAGATAATTTTAAGATAATTTAAAGAGTTTTTTGGAATGAGACTTTTTGAAATATGCAGCCTAATAAAATATAACTAGTTGAGAAAAACTTGTTATTGAATTAAAAAAAAAAACTTAAAGACCGACAGTTATGCAAATATAATTGTTTTTATTAACTGCTGATGGCAACCACTGTCAAAAATGAACTTTTAAAAAGATTTTGGCTATATTGTTTTTAAAGTGTCTATAATCATCCTTGAAATAGTGGACATTTATATCAATATAACAAAATTAATAATAATTAGCAATAGAATAAAATAGGTATTTATCAAAGCTCATGTAAAATTTTATGCTGCTTATCAATTTATAACTGCATATCTCAATGATATCCCTAATAATTAAATGTAGGATAATTTGTTCGACTCACTTTGATTCCTTTTCTTTTCTTTCTACAGCTGTAACATTACCCCAAGTACGGCCATCTTTATCTTTTTTCATTGATATTACAACATTACCACTTTTTATCTAAAAATTAGATTTATATAGAAATGGTACAAATAATATTGCATAAATATATATATATACTTATGTGAGTACATAAACATATACATAACCAAATATAGACAGAAATGCATTGGTTTAAAGGTTAAAAATCAAAGATGTCATTGATTCTCACCTTACATGTTGATTCTTTAGGAACAATTGGATATGCTAAACTAACAATTTGCAACAGATGGTTTTTGTTTAAGTGATTATGGGCAATAAATTTTAATGATGTTGATGTAAAGTCACATGAGATTTGATCATCTCGTAACTTTTCAATTTGTGGAATGGTGACATATAACCTCACAAACTTTGAGCTTTCATCCCAACCTAAATTAATATCAAGCTTTTCTAAACTGATTTATTATCATATAATAACAATTTGTAAAAGTAATAATAAAAAATAACAACAAAAAGTGAAAAATTATTATAACTAAGGAAAGAAGAACTATAAAATTACCATAATGTGAAATCTTTGTTGTGTAGAGATTTGACTTTGTTGGTGAAGTAATTTCTTCTGTTTGCATCTGTGATAGTAATTTTTCTTTTTCTAGTTTTTCAATGTTAAATTTTATTTCTGAGATCTTGCCGTTAAGAAATTCCTTAATATTGTGGCGAGTGGCAGAGAGAATTAATTGCTCGAGTTCTTGCAAATCACCAGTCAACTAAAAATCAAATTTTTAAAATGAATCTGAACAGATCAATACATATTGTCCATACATTTAATACTTTAAGTAAGATTTTATTGTCAAGCACATTATTTGAAGGCATGATTGTATCAGGAACAAAACAAAAACAACTTACTTCTGCTACTTTATCTGATGTCATGATTGAAAATGTTTAGTAGACAGCAAGTACTATAGCTTTGTATACTACACAGCAATTTAATTATATCTATATACAATAATATAAATAATTTTAATATGTAACATATAACAAAAAAATCAGCAAACACACTTAAGTGACAAACAACATATTTTTCATGATGAATTATCATTCAGATCTTGTGCAAACTCATAAATACCAAAAAGTAATATAATTCTTATAGGCCAAATAAAAGAAAACATAAATAGTTTATCTTGTATATTATTAATTTTATCTAGAAACCTATGGTACAAGTATTTTTACAACTTTAAACTTGTAAAATGAAAAAGCTTTAATTTTGATAAAACAACATTTTAAATTGATAAAACTAAGAATAATCATGCATACGAACAATTGCAAATTATTCAAGTTTAGCACATTAAGTCAGAAAGAAATTTCTAGAACATTCTTTAGAAACTTTCAAATATTTTTATTTACACTTTGATTGAAACTACCGCTATAACATGGGGAGCAGTTATAAAAGAATACTAGAGATTCGTACGATATTATGCTGCAATAGTTATTGTACATTTAAAACTTTAAAATTATTCTGCATATAGATGGTTAATACCACATTTGTTTCTTTCGTTCAAGGAGCATTTTGACGAGCTTTCCGCAGAAAAGACTTCAAATCACGTGCTAATGTCGTCATCATTCTGGTGAACTCACGAGTTACGAATTAATGATACAGGATTAACCAAATTTACAACTCAACAAACAGGTCAACAGCAAGTCTTTAGAATTCAGTGCTTATTTAAACACATTATAGCGCAAATGTTGTCAGTATAATGCAGAAAGCAAATATACTACTAGCTTTTACCTTAAAAGCATAACAATGCCTGAAAAAAGAAGGAACCAAGGAAATCTTTTGTTCACGATGGTATTTCCAGTTTTTGTACGGAGACCCTGCAAGGCCTTTGACTAACTTCTGAAATTGTTCAATTAATTCCCAAGATAGATCCTTATCCTTATAAGATTATTCTTTCTAATGTTCATAACAATAACCACCAGCCTAAAAATTTTATTGCAGCCGTGGCAAATCTACTGTGAACAGAAAAATTTTTATTTTTTTTACGTAAAATTTATACTTTTAGATTTACTCTTTTTGAAAAAATTTAACTTATTAACCTTTGTTATAGAGTAAAATTTTTAGAAAAATTGGTGGAAACATTTTGTTAGATAGTCCTACAAGAAAACAAGACAAAAAATATAACTGACAAAAACTTGAACTTTAATTGAATAGTTTCTTTAGGTATTTCATTAACTTCAGACATCGTTTGTGGATTTCGGAGAGCGCAAAAATTTGTCTTTAGGAAGTGCAATTAACATCATAATTGAAACTATAAATTTCCCTTCTTTAAAAACTTATAGTTCCAATAAACCGTAACGAAACTGCAATCAACACCTGTTTTGCAAAACACATTTGAAAACTTTTTTTTGATTAATTATTTTCTTTTTGGGGGCGTCATACTTTCAAACAATCAATCCGCCCTAAGGTTTAGGATAGATCTGCCCTAATCAGTCAAGATTCTCTTACTTTGATAGAGTAATCTCAAATCTACAAACATCCGTTGTTTCAGAGACGGAAATAAGGGATCGCAAAACAAAATAATGTAAAGACGTAAAATATAGAAAGATTCCTAATTAGATTTATCAGTATACACATCTCAAAAATTGATATTTTACTGAATCCTGTTCATTGGTCTTAACAAAAACTTCCTTTTCAAAATAAAGGGGCGTTACGTATTTTTTTAAACATCGGTAAATTTATACGTGAACCTAACGCAAATATTTGAAGAATGTAAGAAATCGCTGTTTCAAATGAAGTGCTCTTTGAAAACAAACATTACTATCATTTATTCGAAGGGTAAGAAAAGTAAAAATTTTTAGGAAAGAAAAGATTAATCGAAAAAAGAAAAAAATTGCATTTATAATGAGTTCATCTCGTAAAGCATTGCACAAAAGATTTTCAAAGTATGACATAATTTCTGAGAATCCATCGGTGATTGCTCTGCAAAGCCTTTTTAATAAATACGACACAAATGGCGACAAATGTCTTGATCCTAAAGAGCTTAGAGCATTGTTGATGATGGATATTGGGTTAAGCGAAGAGCAAGCAGAAACGTATACATATATACTTTACAAAAATGGAAATTCTTTTATTTCATTTGAGGAGTTTCAAGATTGGATGACTAGCAACGAAAACCTAAAACATGTCACAGATACAACCCGCTACCATTACTTACGAAAAGCCGTCGAGATGTTTCAACGGTACGATTCTAACGATAGCTTTTCGATTGATCGGAACGAGCTAAAGCTTCTCTTAATTGAAACAGGTGGAAGAGAGGAGAACCTAGAAGTAGCATTAAAACAGCTGGATACCGATGGAAATGGTGTTATCTCTTTTAAAGAATTCTTGGATTGGTTGAACTGGGCTCCCCTTCAAGATTTGTTTTAAATGCTATTAACAAATAACTTAAAATTACTAAAACAAGAAATAATTACATTTCTTACAAGAGTTAAACCAGTCAAAAATATTTATAATTATTGATTATTACGATGAACTACGCTTATAAAAGTTATATGTTCGCATGATGTTCTCTCTGTTTGTTAGAAATAGCTTATTTATGAAGAATTTTGTATTTTTTAAAAGCGGATTTTAAGTTCGAAAAGGTTAAATGTATTTAAACCTTTAGATTGAACATGTCTGACGCTAGTTGTATCAAAACCTTATGATACTGTAATTTGCAAATGCAAAAGTGCACTTTTTCATTTGCAAATATGCAAGATATCATATAACATGTAACAAGATTATTAGAATGATGTGAACCAGGTAAGACGCCGCACTCGGTAATTCGTTGACTATTTGCAAAATTGTTCGACAAATTACGTTTGTTGTCACAGCACAAAAAAAAAACATGAATTAAATATTAAGAATATTAAATAAAAGATTTATACAGAGGGTCTACAAAACACTGCTATGTGCGTATGAATTAAATATTAAGATTTATACAGAGGGTCTACAAAACACTGCTATGTGCGTATATTCTGTCGACAAATATTTGTTATATATATGGTATACAAATAAAATGCTATAATTATTATTTTTTCTTTTTACATTGACTTTACATTACTCTTTCTATCTACTAAAAAGCTGAAGGCGAAAAAAAAGAAACATCAATAAAATAAATCAATAAAAAAAACTTCAATAAATGAGAATATTCATAAAAACTAAAGTTCCCCACATGTTTTTTTTTTTTTTAAAAAAACTTCAATAAATGAAAAAAAACTTCAATAAATGAGAATATTCATAAAAACTAAAGTTCCCCACATGTTTTTTTTTTTTTTAAAAAAACTTCAATAAATGAAAAAAAACTTCAATAAATGAGAATATTCATAAAAACTAAAGTTCCCCACATGTTTTTTTTTTTTTTTTTTTTTTTTTTTGCAAGCGATGATTTTCTTTTGGATTGATTTAACAACAATTTTTACTTAAAACACTACTCCAGTATGAAACTCTTGCTTTAACCTACTAATGGAGCATTTTTAGGCTACTTATGGAACGTTTTTAAACATAACTAACTTTTGGTTCATCCAAGTCCAAATTAGTTCAATTGAATTCAAATCTGGTGATTGAGCTGGCCAGGGCATTAGATTTTAAAGATTTTTTCCCACTCAAGTTTTAAATGTGAGAGCTGTATAGGCAGAAGCCATATTCGTAATTCAAACTATCACCATTCGTTTTGATATATCAAGATTTCTGCTAATGGACCATTAATTTTCCTAGCATCTCCATGTAGGTGTGTTTGATTCGGCTTGTAAATTATTACATAAACCTACAGCATTTAAATAAAAGCAGCCCAAAATACCAATACTCCACCACCGCCTTGGTACGTCAAAGCAATTACTATACTTTTCAAATTTAAGTCTTTTAAAAACGTGCACACAACTATGTAGATTTGAGGAAGTATTAGCTAATATTCATAGTTATTTCAAATCCGCCCAGAGCTGCTTTTTTTTTTACGAAGGGGGCGGGGTAGGACGCTGCCATCATTTTAAAGGCAGTGGTTTTTTTTATACGAACTTTTAATGGGATATCATTTAAAACCGAAATGACAGGGGAGTAAATAAACTTATTAAACAAAAGTTAATTTTGTTTTTTTAAATAAATGAAAAACTTACACAGATATTTAAATACATATTTTTCTAAATGTTATAAGAGTTCCGTAGTGTAGTGGTTATCACGTTCGCCTAACACGCGAAAGGTCCCCGGTTCAAGCCCGGGCGGAACTATGTTTTTATATTATCGCAAAAAGTATACAATTCATACAACAGAAAAAAAAACTAAAAAAAACTAAATAATAATCTATTATTAACGATTACAAAAGCTTTTTAAAAAAGTTTCAGAAACTAATATATTTATATTTTTGACAGCTAATTCTTGATATTCACTTTTACATTCCTACGCAAAGTTGCTTAAAAGTGAATTTACAAAAGAATTTAGTACCACTACATTGGATCATCCAATCTAATATGGTATTAAATCTAATTCTTATTTAAATTCACTTTTAATTCATTTTCCGATCTAGCGTAGTGGTATTAAAGGCGGGACAATTAAATTTAGAACTTCCAAAAACATCACACGAAAATGGATCACAGACTCAACCCAATTCTTTACCTGAATATTTTTCAAAATTTTTCGTAAAGTTTCCTCCCGATTTTATCATACGAAGGGAGGTAGGGGAACATGGGGCAAGATGGCGAACGTTTTGAAAAGCACTTATATCTTATTGAATAACTGTTCCAATAAGTAAAACTTTATCAAAAAGTGGAAAAAAATTATTATGCGTCACATATGTATAAAAAAAACCCATATAAAAATTAAAAATAGCTTGGAAAAAACTCATTAACCAAAGTTACCTCAAATTATCATCTGCCCCGAATGCGGGGCAAGATGGCGGCTTTAAAAAAAGAAAATTCCATTATACCATTACCTTCTCAAATAACACGATACCATAAATTCTAGATAATAAGATATGTAATACAAACGGTTATGTAACTTTTTCAACAATTAAACTATATATTTAAATAGGGCTATGCAAAAAAAAGTCCACTAATCAGTTCATAGCAAATTCCAACACAACAAAATAAAGCAAATGTCAAACAAAACATTTTAATGCATAATAAAGCAATGTAATAATGACTAAGCTACACAAAAGTTATTACCTTACAGGTTTATGGTAAAACTTGTACTTTGGCTAAAGGACAAACGAGTCATCTTGCCCCGTTCATCTTGCCCCTAGGCTACTTAATCTTTAAAATGACTCAGAACTCTACATAAATAATTTATCATAGCTTAATACTACTTGTATGGCTTCCAAATTGAACAAACTGAATGAGAAATTCTTGCTTACCTTTGGCTGGTATTGTAATGATGAAATTAATCTAATACAAGTGGATAAATTTTTTTTCCCCTTAATATAGGGAAAACCTTTTTAATAACTATCTTTGATTCCAAAAATAATATTTATAAAGAAAGCATATATAAATCTAGTAGATGTAATCTATTTCCCTCTTATCTACAATCAGATTTCATATTTAGTTGAGTTTTGAAGATAACAATGTTTTCATCTTGCCCCATTCGTCATCTTACCCCATGTTCCCCTACTATATTTAAATAACAAAAAACCTATTTCATTCTCTTTTATAGAGACAGGTAGGGTATAGTGGATCGGAGAGGCACAGTGAAAAGATATTTTCTAAAATGTTAGGGTTTTGCTCATCATGTTAACGTTGTCATTTAATGTACTTATTTATCAGGCATCTTTATTGATAGCCGTCTTCATTTAACTTTTGATTGCCGGTTTTTTGCGAAAATTTACTTTTTGTTTTTAGCAAATAAAAGTAAATTTTCCGACCTTCCTTTTACTTGTTAGGATGATTATGGTTCAGTTAATTTAAATAGTTGAAGTTTGCCAATCGGATTAATGATATTTATGCTTCCCTGACGCCACTCGACTTTCTCTAACAACACCCTTCCCCTTCTCTCCCCCCTCTTTTTCTCCTATATTAATGATTGATTATAATAGAGAATTTTATTCAGTTTAAGAATCGTATAAAAGCATAGGTATTAAAAAAAGGGATTATTTCATTATGGCTTTATAACATTTTATTTATATATTAGGTTTTCTGAATTGCCTGTTTACTTTAAAAAACCGAGAACCGGGAAAAATTCACCAAAGAACTGGGATCCCGGGATCAAAGTGAGAAAAAATTGTAAACAAGTTTTAGCATTTGTTTTTGAAAATATTTGGATGAAAATTTAACTGAAAAGAATGGCTTAATTGCATAATGCAATCAAGCAAATAGTGATATCAAAACAGTAAAAACAACTACTGCTGATTTTATGCACTAAAAAACTCAAATATGAAGTAAAACTTGACTTTATTTTGAGCCAAAAAATAAGATCGTAATTTTTTTAGGATATGTTAATGCATTTCCATCGAGCTTTATATATTTCATTTCCATATATAGAGGAAGAAAGATTTTACAGTATGAAAATCACCTTTGTAAGCGCATAAGAAATGCATGCTTGCTCCCTGGAGTTTCCTCAGGGATATACTTTTCATAAAAGTCTAAAATCAGCTCTTGTACTTTAAAGCCAAACTTTTGATAAAGAACCATCGATGGATTAGACGGAGACACATGTAGAGTTATGTCCTTTCCCATGCATGTTTGTATTAGATGGTAAATCATTTGGGTAGCAATACCAGCCCTTTGCCAGTCAGGATGGACAAAAATAAAGGAAATGTAAGCTTCGTTTAACTTTACATCGGGTACCATAAAAGCAAAACCGATCAAAAGTTTACGATACTGCACAACGCAGCTGAATTCAGGGTACTGCAAGCACTCAGTTATTTCAATGCCAGGCCAAAAAAAATCACTGCAAAGAGCGTTAACAGCTGGTATATGCTTTGGTTGAACATAACAATAATCCACTGGATAACTTTTATAAAGTGATTTCGTACCACATCTTTCAGATAACTCTTTTTGAAGTTTGAGTTTAAGCGGCATCACATTAAAATCCCTTCTTATATAAGGTTTTAACACACGAGAAGTATAAGGACTGGTAATTGAGTGGGTATCACTAACATCATCTGGATTACCAATTAAACGCGAGAAAACATTTTTAAGTGTAGAGCTATGATTTACCATACGATGTTGGTTGATATATCTATCTAAAACGTTCACACCTTTTAAAGCAGGATGATGGTAAGAGGAATCTTTTTCATTGTTATTACTACTCTTAGATTTCTGATCAAGATAAGTATTATTTTCAAAATCAGGAGAATGAGAATCATGGGTCTTAGAAAAAGTTTGTTTTAAAAGTGTATCCAAATTGAAAACTACTATGCCCATTTCACGCTTTTGTTTTCTTAACATTAACTTTCGTCTCAACCTACGAGCAGAAGAATCTGATTTCAAAACATACTGACAAGAATTAAGTATACTAAGAAACTCAAGCTCTTCTTTAGGATTTAAAGGTATCAGTTTCTTCGGCTTATCTTTCTTCAAACGGTTCGGAGGCTCTTTCTTAGTGATTACATTATTTAAAGGTTTTTCTGAGACGGAAGCTTGAAGATCTTTATCAGAGTTTGATAGCTCTAATTTAACTATTGATTCTGTTGATTTAGCGTCTTCGTACTTCAAAACTGGCTGCATTTGTATTGAAGGCGGATTGCTTGAAATGCTAGACTGCGTAGTTATTGCTGAATCATAATCTGCTTCAGTATTAACAAAATCATTTAGCTCTGAAAATATTTCTGAGGATGGCTCATCAATACTCGACAAAAGTTGGTCATCAAGATCGATTGGTTCTTCCTTAATTGATACTTGAGTCTCATCCTTCGCTTTTGATTTCAAAGATTCGTCAATTAAATATGCTGAAGGATAAGGAGATGTTGCATCTGTTTTAACTTTTAGCTTTGGAATTTTCCAATCTGATTTCAAAAGTGATGTTGAGTCTGACCTTTCATTGAAAACTGGATTATTCAATTTCTCTTTCGCAGAGTTTTTTTTATTTAACTCATCATCCAACACAGTTTTTCGCTGGCGTTTTCCACGACCATAGTCATGACCTAATTCGGGAGAAGCAATAGGTTGTTGCTTCTGAGAAGATGGTATACGAGAGTACTTCTCTATGTTTGCATATGCTGGGACTATTTCTTGAAGAGCCCACCAGCCTGTTTCTTTGAATAAACTTTGTCCAGATTTGAATAATTTTTGACTATGAACAGATAGTGTACCAGCAACTGTATTTACCCAAGTACTACTTTTGGTACGGTCTTGCATTAAACAAGACCAATTGCGATCGATAAATAAACATATCTCTTCCTTCCATCTGTAAAAAGAAAAGCACACGACTTTTCACTTAATCAACAATCAGCATATAGATCACACGAAACTTGTAACTAAACCCCGTACCGAAAGTATCCTTGTCTTCCACTCTCTTTCACCGTGAGGTTGTAAAGAACTAGATGGATAACTTGAACCCAGCTTAGCCTCAATCGCATTAATGAATCACGACCTTCATAGCTACAAGCCTTGCATTCATAAGAGAATAAATAGTCTCCTACAGAGTCGAACAAAAATATAAATTCCTTTAGCAATATTTAGAACCATTCTTTTTGAGTTCACAAATTTATTACAAACCTCATTTTTAATTAAAATAAATTCTCGACACCTTTCAGCAGAGAAGGTTTCTTGCAGTCCATACATGCGAGATGAGCAACAGCAGAGCAACGATGGCATTTATAAGTGTCAAGTTCACTAGAGGTGATTGCTTGTGAACAGTATTTGCAATTTGACATTCTTAACAGAACTATCTGATCTAAAAATTAAAACTGATTAAAGATATATAATGAACAGTTTACTTTTAACGACAACTGCTTTCACCCTTTTTCGTCATCCAATCAAAACGTTAAAAAAAAAAAAAAAAAAAAAAAAAAAACAGAAAAAAACAACAAACAGAAAAAGAGTCATTACTGGAATCAATATAATGCAACACAAGGCTAAAACATTAGTGTGTTTATTTTCAACAATATCAACAGGTTTTCTAAACATATATTACACTCTAAATCTACAAATATAGGAAATCTTTACGAAAACGATTGTTTTACATTTATAAATGAAAATAATTGCCTAACGTCGCTGCCGTATGATTTAAATATATATTAGATTCTAAATTTTTTTAAATATCTGAAAATGCAATATCAAAACAAAACCAAAATCTGCAAACAATACTTAAAAAACAATTTTTAAAAGGCGAATTAAAGTTGCTTTCTAAAAGAAATAATGTTTTTTTAAAATAATTTTTTAAAAAACATTTTTTTTAAAATTGCACTTCAAAAATTATTTAATAATAGAGATTGGATCAAACTTTTTCAAAGTAAAATCGAACACGTGCAAACCATATTCAAATGTACCGACAGCAATCCTAAATTTAAAAAAATAAGCAAGCTCAATACTTTTAAAAACTATTCAAACTCAACATTTCAAAACATTATGACCTACTTATTTGAAGTTGGACTAAAAGCTAATGATGTCACTCCTTTGCCAGTAGAAATTAGAAAACTATCAGTAGAAACTAAATTCAAAAAAAAAACTATCAGTAGAAACTAAATTCAAAAAAAAAGAAAAGTAATTTTAAACATACTAAAAAAAAAAAAAAAAAAAAAAAAACTTTTTAGTGAATTACAAAGATAATATATAGCGATCGGACTAAAGATGTAAAAATTACCTGAGAGATCAAAGGGCCAAGCCTTAACTGACGAGTCCAATGAAGATGTTATTATGCTGAAGAAAAATAAAATTTGAAAAAAAAAAATTTTTCTAAATAATTTTAAGTTATTAACTCCGAAAAACTTATGCTTTGGAACTTAGTTACAAAGTTAATTTCGTGTAAAATAAATAGTTTGTTTACCAAGCATCATCGTTTTGAGTTTTCAAAAATTTACAGTCTGTAAGTTTTTCTGTATGAGCGTTTAACACAGTATACATAGGTTTAAGCTGTCTGATATCCCACACCTAAAAGTAATAAGACATTTTAGTGCATCATATCTCCAAATATGAAAGTAATCTCAATATCCAAAAGTATATTTAGGTAATTTTAATTTCGCACAATATGTCAAAGCAGTCTTAGTACCTTAGTATGTCAAAGTAGTCTTAGTTAAATATAACATCTTAGAGTCATCATAGAGCCTGAAAATACTTTAATTTGACTTTAAAGTTATGTATTATAAAAAAAATTTGCAATATTAAACAACTTATTCTTCAAAGATCAAGAAATACTTTTAAAATACTAATTAAAAAATGGTGTTTAATTAAAAAGTTCAGATGATTTAAACTAAGTAAACAACATACAATGAGCTCGCAGCCAGTACCGTTGCATCCAGTGCTCCCTGTTACTGCTTTAAAAGAATCTACATCCAGACAAGTCTAAAAAATATTAACTACATTAATGAATGACCACTGTATTTTTGGCTATTTACCATGCAGTAGGCGCTTATTCAAAATAACAAGTATATATTGAGAAAAAGAAACAACAAAGTTGTTTTTTAATAACTATGATTCTTATGTAGGAGAATTTGTTATCCGGTCGTTTTTTATGCTTGAATTACAATAAATACATTTAACAAAAGAATACATTTAACTACATTTATTTATGGAACAAAATATGACTGATGCAAATAATGAAGCTTAGGCTGTTAAAGTGTTAGGAATAAAAAATGCCATAAAGAAAATTGTTGAGAAAAGGAAAGAGTGAGAGTGAGCAGTAGAAGGGACGTTTACAACCAACATTCCCTCCCTCCGGCCATTTCCTTTATTTATTAGATACAAAATTTGAACCCCAATTCTTCTAAACCAGAACTCAAAGCAAAACTGCATTAGAAAAAACACAAACTGAAGTATAACAGTAAAATTAGGGTTAATTCCTATAAAGTTAATCACCAAAACAAACTATCAAAGCCCTATTTTTTCATAAATGACCTTAAAATCAACCAAAATGTCTTAACTTAAATGAGTAAATCAAGAAGGTTTTCATTTCATTATGTCAAAAATGACATTTCAAAATGCTTTAATGGCAAACAAAATACCACAAAAGGATAAAATACTTTAAAAAAGGAATTTGTGGAAAAACTTAAACTTGGGTCTGAACTAAACTGATGATGTTATTGAAAAAAAAAAAAGAAAGACAAATGATGTTATTGAAAGAAAAAAACCTTCATGCCATACAACATTTACATTTAAACCTTATTGCAGCATAAAAAAACAGGATCATATACATTAATATTAATTATAAACAATTAAAAAACTTACTTGAAAATAATTTTTTTTGGGTAAGCATGAAAGAACTTTGAGAGTTTTAGGATCTAAAAGTCTAAAGGATGAAAAAAAAAAAAAAAAAAAAAATCAAACTTTACCTTAAAAAGGAAACTCTTCTATTAAAATTTATATAAGAGAGAAAATGCCTTTAAAAATAAGTTTTAGACTTTGTAGTTCTGTCTTCACTGGATTGAAAAATCAAGTTGTTTTCATGTGACCATATAATATCTGTAACCTGTAATTGAATAAAACAAAAAAATTCTAATGATGTTTGTAAGCTTTCAATAAAAAAACTTGAGTAAAACTGTCTTCTAATAATAGTAAAAAAAAAAAAAAACATTTTGATTAATAGATGATTTTTGATTAAAAGCTAAGTTTTGTATTGCATTGCTTAAATCAGACAAAAAACTTGAAAAGCTATACATAAGTATATTTCTAATCTATACCCTGCTGAAAAGGAAATAGTTATTTTATAACTTGCTCTATAGAAGATAGCAACAATTTTGTAGAGATTTCAAAAAGAAATGTTAGAAACTTTCTTATGGATTGAGACAAAAAAAATTAGTTTAAAAGATGAGTTGCATCATCAATATCAAACACAACAGTTTAAAAACGCAAGATTTGTACACACCATATTTTGAGCAATAGCAGTTGATTTTAGAACACATGCAGTAGAAACATCCCAAACTTTCACTGTACTATCTCTTGACCCAGACACCATTTGACTTCCATCTATGGAAAAAAAAAGATAAAAAAAAAAGAAAAATTTTTACCCTCATTTTAAAAAACTTGGGAAGTAACTTTTACATCATAACTAAGCAAAATTAAAACAAATATTTTTTAACCTTGGTTAGTTGATACTGCAGTTACAACTAATTTGTGATCTTCATACCTCTGAATATCCGATGTGCTGAAAGAATTGAAGCAAATGACTTTATCCCTTGATGCAGAAAAAAATCCTGTGAAACTTGGGTGAGACACAACCTAAAACATTTTAATGAGTTCTTTTTAAAAAAAAAACTAGTTAAAAAGTTGAAAAACAAAAAAATAGAAAAACAAAATTTAAAAAAAAATTGATTTTATTGCAGAATCACTCTTTAGTTATTTCTGGCAGTGAAAAAAGAATCACACTAACCTTAGTTACTTCACTTTGATGTGGAGAATAATGATAAGTTTTATTATTTGACTTTACATCATAGCAATCAATATCCTATCACAGAAAATGTAATCAATGTCTTGTATCATTAACAGTAATAATAAAACACACCAGATGGTTAAAACTGAATGCATATCTTTTTTTTCTTTTGCAAAAGAAAAAATATATATATATAAATGTATCAAATAAAAATTTATTATAAATTTACATTAGGTATGTAAAACACATACTCCTATACTATTTGCAGCTAACAAATTTTCTTGGCAAAAATCCACGCTTGTTATTGGGTTATAGTGATAGGAGTCTGAAGAATTCATTTTATGATTGGTTGGCATGTGATCCTTTAATCCAAGTTTCTGCTTAGATTGCAACTTGCCCATCATCAAGACATGACAAGAAAAATACCAAGAATTAATAGAAAAGTAATTTTTTTGTTTGACTAGAAATGAAAAGTATAAAAACATTAAAAAAAAAAACCAAAAAAAAAACCAACTAATCTTAAAAAATTTAAGTGTTTTGTTTAAATGATCAAAACACCAAGTTATAAACTAAACAACTTCTAATTCACATAAAACTCAAAAACTATTTTTTGTATAAAATTTTTTTTTCAAGTACATTTTAGCACTAACAAATGCAAATAGAAACACTAATTAATGTCAAATAAATATATCAAGGCAAACAAAGATCTTTAATCCAAATACAAAAAAAAAAAAAAATAATAAAGTATCATTTAATAAAAAAGTCTCAAAACTAAAGCTTTTGAACAGAATTTTATGTAAATAGAACAATATTTATTAACAATATACATTGCTGAAGCTAAAACTATTGCCCCAGAGCAAAATGCAATCTTTAATTAATCATTGACATCAAGGTCAAACTTATGATACAACAACTTTGATGTAGTGCCTTCAATCTCAGCTATAAAATAAAACAAAATTCTAAACATTAAATCATCTTGAAATTTCTTGAGATAAAATCAACTTAAATGGTTTACCATCTAAAACCTATTGACTAAAATTAATACCAATTTTTCCAATCACCATTTGTGCAATATCTTTTATCTCGTTGTACTCATGAAGTTTATCAATATGAACTTGCAATTCACTTTCACAAAAACTGAGGAGAAAATTTGAGTAAAAAAAAAATAGCTTAAAAATATTCAAGCAGAGTCAAGTGAAGACAACCAAAATTTTTGTATAGAAAAACAATTAAAAACTGTATACTTTTCGCTTTTTAAATCAGCAATTTCTTTCTCCACTTTTTCAATATCCAAACGCAAAGATTCAATATCTTGTTTTAAGGATACCTTGTCTTCCTTTTTAGGCGTACTCTTATTCTTTAAAAACAATATTTCTTGTACTATTTCAACAACTTAAATAATCTATATTCTCCATTAAATGCTTTTTTTTTAAGGAAAGTATTGAAAAATGTTTATATGTTTTCTTTACAATGATAGTTTTTCTTTTCAGCAATTTTGAAAGTATTTATTACTTTCATTAAAAAAATCTTTTTATGTTTTTCAACTAAAAAAACACCTACATTTAGTGGAGACTTAAATGGTTTGAAGCAAGCTGAACTACTTCCTCTAAACAATAAAGTTGCAAAAATTAACCTTTATTTTTTACATATAACTAAAAAATTACTTCAAATTCTTAAGGAGTTTTGAGAAGAACTTTTGAGAAGAACTAGTACCTTCTGTCATAAGGTGTACTTCTACTTTTGATTACTCTTTTTGGTGTATTCATCTCTTTATTTTTCTATTACTTTCATTTGGGGGGATTTTTTAACAAAAGAAAACTTGAAAAAAGTTAAAAACACAATGATGCTACCATCTTTCAACAAGGAGACAAACCCTTTTTATGATCAAACTTTTTATGGAAATTCACCAACAAAAACTTTTTACTTATTTTAACAAAGAAAAAAGGGGAAAAAAAAAACATTTTGAAACAAAATTTTTTCGCCTAATTTGTGCTAAACTAATGATAAAGATAAATTTAACAAAATTTATTTTAAAATTAAAATGAACAAAAAAAACGTCTTTCAGTTTTTGATTGTTTATCATATTTAACATATACAATATATAGCATACATAATATATAGCATATACAACATACAGCATATACAATATATAGCATATACAATATATAGCATATATCATTATAGCATCTGTACAAATTTATAAGTGCAAGTCAAAATACAATAAAAATGAAGAAAAAAATGAAGATAATTTTTAATTATGAGATAACTTAACCAAGGAAATATAAAAACTCATTTCTTTACAAATAAAAAAAAAGTGAAATTTATTCACAAAATCAGAATATGAACCAGTATAAGCTAAAACAAACTGAGATGTTGAAAAAAATTTCAAAATCTTGGTCTATTTACTGTAATAATTTCACTAGAAATCATGATGTATGCACATAATAATTTAAAGGTCATGAGTTGCATAATATTTTACTATAGTAAACCTCTGTTGTAAAAAAAAAAAAAAAAAAAAAAAAAAAAAAGAGGGTTATAACTTTTCATACAATCACCAAAACACCAATACAGCCAAAACACTAAACACTATAAATATTTGTAATTAAAAAAAATCTGGTGTACATGCAATAAGTGAGTGGTTTCTCAAAATTTATATTCAAAAACACAATAAAAAGAATTTTATGGACAATGATTCATGCTAAGTTCATGTAAAATAATTAACACCAAAAACACAACATCAACAAGCATCAGCTAAACCCAAGTAGTAAACAAAAAGCCATTCAAGGAGAATTTGTCTAATATTTCTATTTGCATAAAACTACTACTAAAATAAATACAAAGAAAAAATAATTTAGAAAAATTGATTTAATAATTTTTTTATGTAAAAACAACAACACAAATATATAAGCATTAACAAATGAAGAAAAAAAAGTACAAAAAAAAGTAGCTCTTGTCATCATATTGCAAGTCTCTTTTTGGTATCCATAGTTCTCTCTCTCTCATTATCCATCACTTTATAAGAACCAGTTATTTACAACAAAAGCGTAAAAAAAATATTAAGTATAAATATAAAATTTTTTATATAAAAATGAAATATTATATATAATTTGGATATTAAATTATAGAGATATCAACAATGTCAGAAAAATGTGACATCATACATGAAGAATAAGAACAGGTTCTTTCTATTGGATTTTGAACCAATCACAATTTTGTTAAGTGCAAATAAATGTGCACAAGCCAATACCTAAATTGATTAGTTAAAAAAACGTAAAAAGTAACTTCCTGAGAAAATTATTAACAACATATTAAGAACCATCAAGTAACATTGACAAAAATATGTAACTAGATGGAAAAACAGATTTATAAATTTTAAGAACCTCATGTTACTAAAAATAATTGAGATTTACCGTGTGGAAAAAAGTTGAAAAAACTTTATGTGATTCCGCCACGCACACTATAGGTTCTACGATCTAAAATTTGAAACCTCTGCAATGCATAAAATAAGCATACTTGTTTTATAAATAAGAGCAATAGAATATATCGTTAATTTCACTACAATAAAACAGTAAATAAAATTCAAATGGTAAATAAAATAAAATTGAAAACTAATCAGAAAAATTATTTTAAATGTTTTTTACCTATTATTGGAGATTTAGTCAGTCTGCGAGTAGGAGAAGTTATCTCACTATTGTTTAAAAGTTGATAAGAACTGTCAGAATCTATGGAATAATGTTTATTAGAAGTTTCTTCTTTGCGAGATTTATCCCTACTGGTTTTCTCTTTCTTAAACTTCTTTCGCCATGACTTTGTACGTCTAAAATCACCTTCCACTAAATCTGATTGCGAAGGTTTTTGAAGTTCATTACACAAATCAATCAGTTTGCTGTATTCTTTTGTAAGTATTTTACGGGCCTAAAAAACCATATATTATAAAATGAAAAACCTTTTACACTACTTTTAAAATGTTAAAAAAAAAGAGCTTATTTTTATTATAAATTAATTATTCATTATAACCTTTTCATTTGTATTAGGAATTTGCAAATAATATGCAAATGTATCGACATCAAAAGTTTCATCAAGAGCAATAACAGCACCATGAACTCCAGATTGACGCAAACACTCAGAAAACTCATCAAGTCCAATACTGGATACCCACTTTATGACCCGAGCATTTGACCAAACTAACACATCTAAAAAAAACATCTTGTAATAAATAAATTAGAAGTATTAAGTAGTGTAAATTATTAAAGCCATCTTTCATAACATAAAAAAAATAAAGATTTCTTAGTGTTACCATTTTTTTCATTTACCACATCACCCCGCCGCTTTTCAAGTAACTACAAATGAAAGCAGAAAGATGTGCACTTATAACAGCAAACATAAAAACTTCACAGATACTTTGATAAAAAAAACAATAACAATTGTAGAATCACATAAAACCTCTAAACCTTAAAAACAGTAAAAGAACTTTTACTTTTCTGTCATAGTTAAGCATTTCCAAACATTTGGTTCCACAAGCCAAACTTGTTCTAAACAAAGCAAACTTATTGTTATATTGAGAATACAACAAATTTAAATTCTAATCAAGTAAATTTATACCAATTAAGACACATAAATCACAGTGAACTCTGACCAAAAGAATGGTAAAAAATAAAATAATCAGATTATTGGATGGTTTGGATTTATTTTACATGAACTACTACACCTCCTTAATGTCTAATAAAAATGAATACAAATGTAAGCATCAATGTGTTGATTTCTTATATGCTAAATTAAATTGATTTGTTTATAAATATCTTTTAATGGTGTGTTTTTTAGAAGAAAAAAAATATTTTAGTTAAAAAATATTAAATTATTAAAAAAAAAGAAATGCTTTAGGTCAAAATTAAAAAAAAATTGAAGAGACCTTGAAAAAACTTTTCTTAAAAAAGATTTTTACAATTCAAAGTTGAAATTAAATCTTCTTTTGCACTCTTTAATTTTCCTACTTTAAGTAAAAAAATTTTAATAACAAAAATAAGGTAGTTATTAAGGTAGAAAGCAATTAAATTATTGCTCTAAAGGTCTTTATGAATAATTACTATTTTATTGCAATGCAATTTTTGAACCATTTTACAATCTAAGATGAGGCAAACAACAGTTATAAGGTACCTATGAAAGCCATCGATAACTTTTAGATACTTTGTATACTCTTTCTTAGAAATATGTTCTAACATCCGAGCATCCACTAAGTTTTCAATGAATGGATACTGCAAATAAAGAAAAAAATCAGTTTAAGTGAAACATCAATGATACAAACACAGTTTAAATACTTTGTTTCATAAATCTATAGAAGCTAAGGACATTTAGAAAGTATTCAGGCTTAAAAGTGTTTTATTATCTAATTTTCTTATCTAAATGTTTTTACTTATAAATTACTATAATAAGGAGAATTACAACAGAAAATTTGCAAACAGCCAAAAAATTTCATCTTTTTATCTCAGTACTTTCTAGAATTCACTGATTACTCAAATTTTCTAGAACTTATTGACCAATGGTTATAGATGTAAAAACAAGCAAAAAAACAAAAAAAACAAAAAAAAAAAGAAAAGAAAAAGAAGCAAATAAAAATAGTCTAAAACTGACATTAACAATACACATAATTGAAAAGTAACTAACCCTATATTGAGGGAGACCAAGACTTGTTAGCCATTCAGAAGCAATCCAAAAATGATTCATATCACCAAAAACTAAAGACTGTAAAGCAAAACTTTTTTATGAATTTATTAATTTAAAACCTTTTGTGCTATTTAAGACATAACCTGGGGCCAATGCTATAAACAATTCGAAGTTTTTTTCGAGAAAAAAAATCTTTCGTAACAACGCAATTTTTTAAGTAAATTATTTTTACGTAAAAAAATGCGTAAACTTGAAGAATTTATCGCTGTTTGTATTTTTTTCGGCCATTGCACAGTGGGTCGGAATGCCCATTTTTGTGCCAAAATTTTTTTTTTATTAAATATTAAATTTGATATAAATAACATACTTAGAGCTTCTAAATATATTTGTGACTAAAAAAATGATTTCATTAATTTTTTTTTTTCTTAATAATTATAAATTTGCAGATTCTCTTTGCTGTTTGGATTATTAATCCGAAAAATTTTCACAAATCAATTTAACTTTAATTTGCTTAGCGAATTATACGAATCGCGTTCCATTCGCGTCACCATTAAATGGTATGGTCCTAAAAAATTACATTTTTATTATGTGCGCGTCTTGTAAATAGTGGATTTCTTTTTTATTTTCAATCAGTCCTTTTTGGAAATCTTAACCTACAACAATTTGTTCAACAGATCAAGTCTACTATTCTTCACCTACATTTATTATGGTAAGCAATTATTATATTAATTTGATTTAAAAGTTAAGAATATTTCAAACTGAATTTTTGCGTTTTTTTTTTTTTTTTTTTTTTTTTTGTGGATCAAATTCCTTTGCAGATTATTTCGCTTTGCGGATTGCTTCAATTAGTGGATTGGTCCAATAAAATTTATATTGTTATATTTCTTCTACTTAAATATTAACAGAAATAAAAATAGAAATAGAGATAAAAACTAGTTTGAAAAATTGTTATGTTCATTTCAATAATAAAGGCAAATAATTATTTCTTTTATTGAAAACTCTATGCAAACTCTATTTATGCACAAGTAAAAAACATTTTCAATACAGACAAGTCAAATCTTGATGGAGTGGCCTTTACATCTGATGTGTGGACCACTGATCACACCAATTTGTCTTTCATGAGCCTTACACTCCACTATATAGATTCAAAGTTCCAATTAAAGCGCTTCTTGGTGGAAATGCCCTACTTCCCCGAACAACATACTGGCGACAATATTGATTATTGATTTGGTGTGTCGACCACCGTCTAAATCTAGTTGTCAGTGGTGCTGTCGATGATAAAAGATATCCAAAATGGTCAATTCTCAACCACAAAATTACAAAATTAGTAGGTCACTTCAACCAGTCCTCTCAAAAAGCTATGACTTTAGTTAATGCTGCCAAAGCCTTAAATAACTCCAGAACTAAGTTAGTGCAGAGATGCCCCACAAGATGGAACTCTGACCTTCATCAAATGGAGTATGTGGTGGATCTTCTTCCAGCGATGCATTCTTTAAAGAATCCAAACCCTACTGTTTCTGGAGGTTGTAAATTGACAGATTTTTTACCAACAGATGATGAAGTGGAATCTATTCAATCTGTCATCCGGCTTCTGAGAGGCTTCTCAGAGCTCTCTGAGAAATGAAGCAGCGAAAAGAATGTTAGCATCTGTTCCGTTATTAATTGCCTACACAACATCAGAGGAAGATTAGTAAGGGAGATGATTAAGTCAAAAACCAAGGTGTCATCAGAGCTTGCTCACTACTTCAATGAAGATCTAAACAAAAGATTCGAAGGGGATTTAATGAATATTGAATTCTCTATAGCTCATTTTTTAGATCCTACAGCAAGGACATGTGCTTTGTGGAAGAGGGGGAAAAATTTGAAGTAGTCAAAACTGCAGTAAAGAAAGCTATGGAAGAACTGTCAAAAAAAAAAACTTTGGCTAGCCAAAGCACTCATTCCCCTTCAATGTTGGATGATGAAGATGATGACGACTTTGATTTCACTGAACAACTGAGGAAGAAAGTGTTTGGTGCAGGATACATTAATCCTGGAGGTGAAACAAGCTCCAAGAAAGCCATTTCTGCTGAAATTGAGGGGTATTTGAATTCAAAACCAGTTCCAGCAAATACAAATGTACTGGAACTCTGGAAACAAAACCAGTATATTTACCCAATAATGTCAAGGCTGGCCAGAAAAAACTTCTGTATACCTGCTGCATCATCAACATCTGAAAGAGTTTTCTCAACAGCAGGGAATATATACAGCTCTAGAAGAACCAATCTTTCAATCTCAAAGGTTGAGATGTTGGTATATATGAAAGAAAACACTAAGCAACTCAGTGAAATTCAGGACATTGTGTGGCCAGGAAATGAATTTGGAAAATGATTAACTTTCAGTGTGATTTTGACTTTTTTTATTTCTTAACAAGGAAATCATTTTGTTTCATTGTATATTTGATTATTAAAAATAAATAAAAATGAATCTTATGTCAAAAGGATTTTTTATTCTAAATCCGTATAAATCCGTAAAAATAATATCGGTTCGGATTCCAATTTGAAAAATATTTTTGGAATTGCAATCCGATCCGAAAGTATCGAATCGGATTGCAATCCAAAAAAATAATCCGAAAAAATTTTAACGAATTTTTTTCCGATACATTATTTTCGGATCAAATCAATCCGTAAGTAATTTGAACCGTTTAGCATAGATAATTCGGTGCACAATCTGCAAACCAATAAACAGTAACAAATCGGCGGTCTCTACCTGTTATATTTGCAAAAGAAATGGCATCAGTAAATGCTCATCGAGAAGTGTTGCCATCATTAGATGTACCACATCCTCCAGACTTTGGTTGATCAACAACAAGGCCCATCTGTTGAAGAAAAGCTTGTTGGATGTGAGACTTTGTTTCAGCAACTTGTGCTTTGTCTTCTGCTGTTCTTCCTTGCCACTTTTTGATAGGCAACTTGTAACCAATATGCAGAAAACATTCAAAACATCGAATCCAGCAATGCAGTGTAGATAAACCATACTGCAAGCCTTTTGCCTTGTAATTTCTTACTATGTAGGCATCAATGTTGTTCATCTCTTTTGGTGAGCATCCACAGATAGAGCAACACTGACTTGAGTTAGTGGCCTCAGATAAAGCTGTGTGTACTTTTCCATCAATCATTGTTATTTCAATCACATGCTTTACTTGAAGTACTTTTCCATTTTTTAATATAATTTTTGTACAATTTAAATTCCTTATTTCTTCTTTTAGTTGAGCTTCTTCAGAGATTATAATATCTTTAGACTCTTTTTCAAAATGAAAACGCAAAGGGCGACAATACAGAGTTGATGATGGTTTTAGGTTTTGCCACAAAGTTGTCTTTTTTCCACCAGCAAATGAGCTCAAGTCAAGTGGTACTATGCAAGTTAAAAACAATGACTCTTCTATTTGTATATTACAGATACCATCTTTAGACACTGTTTGCTTATAGACACTTTGTCCTGTTGAGCCATCAAATCCTGCCTTGTGTCTTAAAGTAGCAAATATGGTTGTATCACCAGCAACTGTTTCAATAACTTCATTCTGTACTTGACATAGTCTTTGTGCAGTGTGGTCGACCAAGCTCTGCATTGAGATTTTAGCAAAAAAATCATCTATCTCTATTTCATTTGGATAGCAAGATAATTTTGCTGCCTTTATTATGTGATATGAAGGATAAAGTTCACAGTTTTTTCTCAAAGCATTTCGATGTAGTTGATATCCATCTTTGGTCATATTTGTATCTAAAAGTAAAGCTAGAGCCTCATTGCCAGAGAGTTGTTGAGATATTTTGTTACTATTATCAAAAATTCTCTTTACTGCATGTACCTCATCAAGTTTATTTTCTTTTTTAAGAGAAACTTTTGCTGCAAAAAGTAGTTCATTCGATGAATGCCCATGTTGTAGAGAGTTGGTGCGCCTGTACTTTGTTCGAAGTGAACAGTCATCAAAATTCTCTATTGAAGGCCTGCCACGTGTATCTTGTTTCACAGGAATATCAGTAAAAACATCAATCTCTTTCTGTAGCCACACCTTTTAAGTCCTGCCATCTCTTTCTTATATGAATTAGCAATGTTTCCAGCTTAGGGTTAGGGTTTACCAGATTCATACCATTGATAACATCCTTTAAAACACCATGGTCAGAGATTTTTAATCTATTTTTTAGCATGTAGGTATATATATCAATGTATTTCATTTTAACCTATAAATTCTAAAATACATTCATCAGAAATCATTTAAATGACAGTATGATGTGTTTTATTTTTAATTAAAAAGCCAAGTGATTAATTAAAAATTAACTAATTAAAAAAACTCATGATTTGTTTGTTGTGGGCAAAATTTTAGTTATAACCTGCTATCTAAAAGTTAATTTGTGGGCAAGGTGGTACTTTGTTGAAGCTAAAACTAACTTTATATTATAATATATATACTTAGTAAAGATTTTAATGCATTTTCAGACTGGAGGATATTGGAGGTTTTTTTAATTAAATAAAGAAAGCAAAAATTTACACTAAAAAAACCTGTAAAAACACATCATCTTAAAAATTAAATAAAATTTCTTACTTACAAGCAAAAAATTTGCAAGGAAGTTATTTTGTTTCAAAGATTATCAATCTATCAATATATAAAAAAATTATAGCGCAACTATTACCATTAAACCTACGTTGAACAAAATTTTTTTTTTTGATTTTGGCACATCTTGACCCACTGTGCATTGCTATAAAGCATAAAACATATACGTCACTAAAATTCACACACTTTTTTTATCCGTAATACGTCATTGATAACAACAATTTTTTAAAAATTTTTATTAAGTAGGCCTACTTAATAAACTTTATTAGTTATTAAGTAGGCTGTGCTGTCTATTCTATTTTTATAAATATTTTTACATTCTAGTATTTGGTGTTTAAAAAAACTGTGTAAAATTAAAATAGGAACATGGATTTTATTTTTTCAGATGAAGACTTAGATTTCGAAGTTTGTACATCTGTTGATAACATGATGTAATGCATAGTATATATCAATTTTATATATACATAAAATTGATATATACTATGCATTAAATCATGTTATCATTGTTAACTTTATATATTGTAATATCTCTGCTGTTGCTACTGTTTTTGAATATAATGATTAAATTTCCATTATTATATCCATTATTATATCCATTAAATTTCCATTATTGTAAACCCTTGTTATATATCATTAGCACTATTAGTAGTTTACTTCACATTAGTTTATAACTATTTGTATATAAACTTGAAAGTAAAATCTTTATTTAGAAATATATGATTGATTGATTACATACTTACATTATGTTAATATATACCATATATTACATACTTATACTATAACATTTGTGTGTGTGTGTGTGTGTGTGTGTGTGTGTGTGTGTGTGTGTGTGTGTGTGTGTGTGTGTGTGTGTGTGTGTATATGTATATACATATTTTTATTTAAATAGTTTGCTAATTAAACATACTAAGCTTCCCAAGAAGAACCTCTTTGTTTTCTCTGATCTTTATTGCCAGTAACATTTTAAGTTCTTTAGCAGCATTTTATTTTGTTGTGTATTTGTTTATTATATGGCATAATTTATTTTGTTGTGTATTTGTGTATTATATGGCATATTTGTTGACTATTTATACTTTTCTTTAGTCAAACATTATGAAAAATTTTTTTAACCAAAATTACTATCGAAAACTTACATAAATAAGCATGGAATGTTAAATACATGCATGCATTGTTAATGAAACACAACAAGGAACTGAATAATCGATTAAATGCAGATTTTAAGTAATTAGTTTATTATGGAGTTACCAAAATCCTTTTCAGTTTTATCTATAAAATATCTACATAGAAACACAAACAAAGAATGTTCAATGATTTTGAAGCACTAGCATTGTTCCAACAATGGCCGCCAAAAATCACTAAGAAAATATCTAAAATTGAGATAAAAAATCTATCTGAAGTTTTTTTTCAAAAAAACGCATTTTTTATCTGAAAAGGCGATTCCCTGGTTCGTTTATAGCATTGGATTTAATAGCGAAGTTTTTATCTTAAAAACAGACTTTTTTTAATGTTTATAGCGATGGACATTTTTTTTCTTCGCTTTTTACGGTAAAAACTTCGTGTTTTACGGAAAAAAACTTCATTTTTTATGTTTATAGCATTGGCCCCTGTTAAAAAATCAATTTTTTGATAGTGTGCTATTTTAGGCAGCTCTATATTTGAAAGCTTAAATAAACATTTCTTAACTTTCTTATAAAATGTTTTTTTTACAAGACAATACATCTCTACAAAGATTGACAAACATTTATTGAAAATTGCTTTAAGTAACAAGAGAACTTTATCATATAAAAAACCAATCAAACTTTAAAAAGTAGTTTTAAAACATTTTCAAGCTTTATATATTTAGAAACACTTAAAAATGTTTTTGCTAAAAGAATCACAGCCTTAATATTTAACCATGTTAGTAAGAGCTATACAATATTTCAAAAAAATGATAATAACTTACAGTTTTTGTTGGTGGGGAAATTGGACTTGTAACATTGACAATTTCATGAACAGCCAGTCTCAATTTCAAACGATGTAGGGGGTTGTTTACACCTATTTCATGCTGAATCTCATAATCAGATAATGCCTAAAATGTTTTTTGGAAACAAAAATTGATAAAAAGCTGATTGCTAAGAAAAGTTAAATAGATAAATGACTTAATACAATCAAGGTAGTATCAAACAAAGATAATCTCCCCTTCAACAAGTTATTAATTAAAAAGTTAAACTTTTATATAAATAATAACTTGGTGAAAGGGAGATAGTCTTTGTTTATGTTAGGTTTTTGTGAATTTCAACAATAATCAAAATTGTTTAAATCATACTTAATATGCTTAACATGATTCAGGGAAAAATTGATTTTTGTAATAGAATTTCCTAGTAAATTTAAAATAAAACGAAAACCAACTTACAGACATAATTGAACCACTCTTTACATTTGCTCTACAAGCATGAATATACCATTCAGGTAATTTAACCCATAATTCTAACCAAGCAAGAATTGCAGGAGCATTCCATGATGCAAATGGAGCCCCAGATGCAATAATATCTTCTAAAAGTTTATGTTTCATTCGAGTTTCAGCATCACGCTGCGCTTCAGCATTTGAATCTAAATCATCACTCTGACCAAATCCTAAGTCTCTTGGCTTAAGTTTTCCTTTAGTCGAAAATATTTTTCCAATTGAATTTCTAAGACTTTTGTTTTTCCCACCTCTACGAGTAAGGGATTCTAAACTGTTTGTCACACTATTAGGTGCTGAAGCGAAATCATACATATGGTCTCTTTCATGTTCAAAGGAACTATTAAAATTCCAATGAGGGGCAGAATTCCCTTTTGATCTATCAGAACTGTCAGATCCTAAAGAGCTAGGAGTATCAGCTTGCTGGTCAGCTAGCATTTCTTGTGAACGACCCTGTTTAAGCTGAATACAAATAAAAAAACTCAAAAAAACTGTTACATGATAAGACCAAATGATAAAATGGTAAACTAGAAAAGAGTTAAAGCTAATTTCACAAAATAAAATAACCATTAAAGGTTTGGTGTCTAAGGGGTCATATCTTGTAAAGCCAAAAGAATCGTTAATATCTGCAGTGTTTCTTCGCTAAAAAAGTTTTAAAAAAATATATAACTAAATTTTGGTTTTACTACTAAAAACATCATACAGAATATTAAATCTAAAGATTATAATTAATACCAAAAATTTAAAGTATTTTAAGATAATAATAATAACGAAAAAAAACAATAAATACATCAGATTTAGTAAAAGAATCAGGTGCTAGATTTAATTTTATTCTTCTTTCCTCCACCTTGTTTTCGGTAGAATCTTTAGAATTTATACTACCATCTAAACTGCTTGTCTCACTACCAACCCTTTTTTCAATTTGCTCAGTCAAGCGTTCTGTATTTCTATGTTCAACTTGTAACATTCTAGTAAACAAAGAGACTAAATAACAGCAATAAGTCACTCAAATTCTTAACAAAATCAATAATTAATTAACAAGATTACTAAGAGGATTAATGAGATGCTAGCTAATATTTGAAAACTCACTCAAGCTCTTCATTAATAGCATTTAACTGATTCTGAAGCATATTGGCAAGTCTATGAGCATCACTTGATGTAAGTGATTCTAGGGTATCATCACTGGGTAAGATTGCTGGAATTCGACTTAAATTTTTTAAATCATCCTTGCTGTTCAATCCAATTGCAACATTTGAAATAACATTGGCTTGATTCATTTTCTGCCATGTGTTGTCCATTTCATCTTTTGATGAAATATATGTTGGGAGTTTAGAGTTAACTGATGATGGAGATGTGCGAAATACAGGGCTAAGTATAGTTGGCACTCTTGCCTGTGTAACAGGTGATCCTGATGTAGGACTAGTGACAATCTTGCTTCCAATTAGGAATGACTTAAAATATTAAGATTTTTTTATTTGTATAAAAACAAAATTTAAAAACAACAAAAACAATAAAATTATATGAACAAAAATATTTTTGTAAATTACTTACTTCTCTTTTGAAGTTTGTAATTTCTTCTTTAAGTTTAGAAATTTCAGCAGCCATAATATTCTAATCAGAATAAATGAGGAACTCAATGTTTGACATCATCAAAGCAGTTAAAAGAAGAAGAAAAAAAAGTACCTTTTCTTTAGAAAGTTTTTCAATTTCACTTTTGGACTTTTCTAATTGCTGACAAATGTTATTCTATGAGTAAAAAACAAGTAAAAAAATCAAGAAAAACTTAGAGAAAAAAAGATTGAATGAAAGTTTACACAAAGTAGTAATCTAGAATAAAATTTGTTCAAGGGAATGGTATATCTAAAGAAAGTATAGTAAGCTAAAGAGATTAACATTTAATGAAAGGCTTATAATTAATAAAAATATAAAATCAACAGAACTTTAAAGTCCGACAAAACATTTTGTTTTCAAGTAAAATATAAGTTTCTAACTTTACCTTATCATCAAGTGATTGCATTCGCTCTTTAAGCTGCTTTTGGAGTTGATAATTTGATTCTGCCATGAGTTTATCTATTGTGCTTTGAAGTTTTATATTATGCTCTTCAGTTAACTTTTCACATTCATTTGCCTAAAGAAATACACAAGATATAAAAGGTAACATTCAATGATTTATTTTCTGTAAACACCAATAAATTGTTTTATTTCAACTATGCATTGTTAATATTTGTGAAGCAAAAAGTTAGGAATAAAAATGTAATTAAAAGAGATTTTTTTTTTTTTTTATTAAACATTTTTTATAACTTTATTAAAGATTCTTTTACTCGGGTTAGGTGTTCAGTAATTTCATCTAACTGAGCTTGAAGGTTTTGGACTTTTTCTTCAGCAGTAAAATTTCTTTCCTCTGCCTAAAAATTGTAATCATTAGTCTAAGAGGTTTTTAAAACAAACTTTGTAAAATGTCATAAGGTTAATTTGAAATAGTGATCAATTCTGATTATTAGGAGAAAGATAAATGTAAAAGTAGAAAATATTTTTAGAAATCTTTAAAAAGCTGTAAATACTTTTTTGTGTTAAAGAAAAAGCATTAAACTTTACTTAAGCACAAATCCTATTTTTAATAATTTCAGCTTTTTTTTTTAAACCTTTTGTTAAGCTTATAAATTTAAACATACTGCATTAAGAGCTGCTTTTCGACTTTCAAGTTCTTCCTGGATCTTAGGTAACTCCTCAACATGCTTTACTGTTTGAGAAAATTTCATTTCATAAAACTTGCATTGTTCTTGTAAATTTTCTATCTTCTCATCTTTCTAGAAAAAAATGCAAACTTTTAAAAAAATTGCTTGCAAAATAATCAGCTATTTAATGTTTTACTGAATGTTACAAAAAATAATAGAATGTTAGGTACTTACTTTACCATAAAATTATATAATTTTTTACATAACTTGATAGTAAACTAAGTATAATTTTATCAATTTATATAATTTTTCTAGACTTTTCTAAAACAAAACTCCAAAATATATAGATATTTTTAAAAGGGATATCAATATTCTGTAACAGAGTATTTTTTTACTGAACATGTGCTATTACTGTGCTATTCTTTTATTATTATAGTTTCTATAACTTTTTTTTGAAACTTAAGGTTGATTTTTTTAAAATTTAATTTATTTAGAGAATAAGAACAATTAGCATAAAGTAAAATAAATCAGTCAAATTAATGCTCAACTTAACTTTTGTTTTTCCCAAATACTTCAATTAACTTATTGATGTCAGATTGTGTTTCCTATGACCTGGTCTTTTAAAGCATTGGGCTTAAATATCAGCCTCATGCTGTTAGGTCATTCTATCTCAAATGAACCAGATATTTACAAGGCCCCACATGGAACACCTCAGATTTTGTTGGTGCGATGAACATTGTTCATTTAGCGCTTTACCAATATGACAAGGTGAAGATGTACTATTATCAATTACAAAATACCTGAAATTGCAAAAACAAACTGGGATAGTGAAAATAAGTGAAGTGATAACAAAGATTATTAAGTTCAATCAATCTGACAAATACTCAATGATGTGTCTCAACGAAGTGGATGGATCAAGGATGTGTCTCAACGATGTGGATGGATCAAGGATGTGTCTCAACGATGTGGATGGATCAAGGATGTGTCTCAACGATGTGGATGGATCAAGGATGTGTCTCAACAATGTGGATGGATCAAGGATGTGTCTCAATAATATGGATGGATCAAGGATATGTCTCAGGAAAATTAATGTTCTTTGATAAGATTTTAAATTTAAAAAAATTTTCTTCATCTTTTTTTTACACGCTTAGAAAGATGTGCACAAAAAACTTCAAAAAAAAATAAAAAAAAATTGACGCAATCAAAAAAGGTAAGAGATCTTTTGAATCAGAGACATAATTTTACAAAATCTGGGTGCATCTTTGAATATATCAAAACCTTTATCCAGTGACATACACAGTTTGTCTAATTAATCAGGTTACTTGCAATGTACTTAATTTCTGAAAGTAGCCTTAAACTGCAGTATTAAACTTATGAATACTATTCCTAAAAGTAGTTTGTTATCTTGTCAGTTTTTTCAAACTGGGAATAAAAAAGCCTCCTGTAGTAAATCAAATATTTACTGCCTTTTTTATATTTTTAACAACAACAATATTTTAATAATAGGATAAGTTCAAACAATTACTACATTTAAACTTCGGTTTTATAAAGAGTTATACTTTTTAATGAGATTTATTAAATCATCAAACAGTTGAACCATACCATACAGTTGTCAGTTTGATGTCTTTTCAAAAATCTGCTGTAAAAAATATATTGGTGGACAAAAATATGTCATCTACAACAAATTTTAATCTCATATAGCTGTTTGATAGCTGTTTGATAGTTTGGATTTTGGTAGACTAACTGTTTAACCGTTTTAATAATGTGGGGCAAAATTTCTAAAATTTCAACAGTTACATCCTCAAACCTTGACTTCTTCAAACCTTCTAAAATAATAAAAGCATAAAAAATTAAAAAATCTTATTTAAATTGAACAGAGAATATGCGGTCTATCTACTATCTTCAACTAATTCTTTAAGAAATTTATGATTAACCTCAGACCATCCGTAGAAATATAATACATACATAGTTAAGTCATTACCCCATGTTCTTTATGGTTTTGGAAGTAAAATTGAGTTTCATGTCTTGAAAAGAGAGTTTTTATTAGTTAACTCAGATTTTAATTAAAATTTAAGAATATATTATGTAATAAAGATAATGATAGCATTTTGGTTATTTGAGTAATAATAACTATTCTTTGTTTGTTTTTGTATTAAATATTGCAAAAGTAATACTTGTTGAACTAATTTTTGTAGAATTAATTTTTTTAAACTTTTTCTTAAAGTTTAAAAAATTAATTCTTCAAAAAATTTTGCACACTTTAAAATGATGGGAGTTTACAACTTTTCTGCATTATTGCAAAAAGAGACATTAATTTTTTCAAGCCATCTAAATGATGATAAAATACACCTGCTAATCATATGAAATATTGAATGTTATAGTTAAAAAAGCACAGTAAAAAGTTATACAGTACATTATGCTAACTTTGATTAAATTAGAAAAGTACAAGATAAAACTTGTGGCAGTATTTACCTATAATTGTGGTTATATAAAGGATCAATATTAAAGGGCTTTTCCACTCTATTTTTAAGAGTCAAAAATTTTTTAATGTAATGCAAATAAACACATAAACTGTAATTTAAAAAACCTGCTCCAGCATTGTCTGCAAACCAAGCAATTCAGTACGCAATCTCTCCAATTCCTCACCTGCTGATGAAAGATCATTTTGTGACCGCACATATCTTTTTTCTAATGTCATCATGCGGTTTTCAATATCATTTTTTTGAACTACAGCCTAAAAAAGCATTACAATATATTGTAAGAATAAGAGTATGGTAGAAACTATTTAGTAAATTTTACAAAATTTTTACTCATTTAACAAATTATACAATTATACTTAATTTTACAAATTTTTGTTGCAAACTTTAAAACACAATTTATGCTACATATAGTATACACCATAGATAAGGCTTTACAAAGACAACTGAAATAAAAAGATACTTTAAAAATATAAAAGCATGCGATTAGATATAAGCAATTTTAAAAAACCTCCTCTAATTCTTTGATGATCTTCTGATTATTTTCATGAGAGAAACTTGCTTTTCTGTTTGTTGTTGTGACTTGATCTTCCAATTGAGAAAATTTTTCTTGCATTTCTTTGTTATCTTTTAAAGACTGAAATATTAATAATTTACTATTATGTTGCTAAAATCTTAAGTTTAGAGAAAAAATATTCTAGAAACAATAGAGTCTAACCTTATCTAATTCACGCTTTTTTTGCTCCAGTCTATATTTCAGATCATTCATTTCCACGTACAAATCATTTATATTATCATTTGCAACTCCATTTGAAAACTAAAAAATTTAAAACTCTGTTTTACAACTTCTTAAACTCACACAACTTTTCTATCACATGGTAACAATTTTGTGTTTTGAAAGATAAATGGAAGAAAATGATTGAACAATATGGTCTTTGAACACCCATAGCTAAAAAATTGTTATAATCACAAATTAAATATCACAACAGTCTCATACTTCAAAATAACCAACAAAATAAACATGTTTACTGAATCAAACATATCATTATCTAATCGTTAAGTATCTAGTTGTTCAAATTAAAACTTTATAATTCATATGTTAAAATTAATACAATATAGTTCATATAACTAATTATGCATGCTTGTATATACACTTAAATGCACATGTTACAACATTTAAGAGAAGCTAAATTATTCATAAGTCATCAAACATTTTGAAACTGATGGATGTCATTCATATTCATATTCAAAACAACACAAAAAAAAACCTTTTAACAAAAACACTATAGATGCATTACCAGTTCAGGAAAAGAACTAAAAATAGTTAATATAAACACTTTGATGCATGTTTAAATAGGAAATGAAAAAGATTCAATGATGCTTACACTAACTGCTTCAGTCTTCTTTCCATGCATTCTTAGTTGTTCTTTCTCAGACTGCAATCTGTCAATCTGTCAAAGTAATAAGACAATAATTAATAAGCAAAAACAAACTAAAGCTGAAATAGTAAAAATATCCATATCAAACCACAAATAACCTCTTGATTTGCTGCTAAAAGATCTTCTTCCAAACTATTAGCCTTTTCTACAGCTAATCTAAGCCTCTCACGAACCTAAAATAATATAAAAATGCTCTTCATAATACTTGCAGCAAAACATTATTATAGCAAAAAGTATTTTGAGAGCAAAAAACTCTCTGTGATTTTCAAAATCACACAAAAATTTATTAAAATTTAGTTATATAATAACTAAAGAACACTGAATAAAAGTTAATATTACAAGATTTAAAATTTTTCATTAAAAAAAAAACCCACTTAAATTTAATAACTTTTTCTATGAGTTTGGGCAACAAAGCTCATAAAATAATGGTAACCAAGCTACCAAAATGTTTATGGTTTCAAGTGCATTATTTTTCCAACTATCTTTCAAGATTTTCCACATATACTCCTTTAATGATGGGCTATCCAGCTCAATCCATAGAAGTTTAAAGGGGTTGAGATTAGGAGTTTGTGGAGGCCAAAACACTTTTATCTGCTTTTTTTCTGAATAACTTCTGCATAATTCAGAGTCATGTTTAGGATCCTCTACCTGCTAAAAAATGAATCCAGCACCACCTAATTGCAACTCTGATGAAACTGTATTTTGATTAAAAAATTCTATTGAAGTCTTTTTTAATTATACCATCAGTTTTAACTAAATCTCCATCTCTGGAGATGGAGAAACAACCCCAAGCATTGTTTTTGTTTATTACTGAATATTCACACTACATTTATATTTATGACTTTTCTTAATCAAAATATGACAAAAAAATAAAATAAGAGTTTGTCTTATGAAATATTTATTTAAACTTTTTTCTAAAAAAATTACACAAATCTTATACAGCAAGTAATTAAAATTCTTGAAAATAAAGAAGTCTGAATAGTATGATACTTCAAAAGCATGTGTCTATGTGAAAAAACTGTTTTTTTACAACTTCAACACTAATGGCCAGACTGCAACTTATTAGTTCACTAACTATTCTATGAAACTATGTAAAATTACATTCATATTGATTAAAGTCAGTCAATTAGACATTATGTCAAAGTTAGTTATTAGACTCAAGTAGATACACTTTGAAGAGGTCGTTAGACGGTGGTTGCTGATCACCTTCTGCAATCTCAAAAAAAGTTGATTTTATCATGCAAAGTTTTATTTAGTTCTATAATAATTAACAATTCTAAAATTTCATCTAAGTCATGTTACTTCTTTTATTTCAAACTCATAAACATCAATCTTTTTTCTTCCATACTAAACTCCTTATCCTAGAATGCAATTCTAATAAGATTCAGAAAGATACTACAGGCTATTATAAATGTTTTAGATTGTGGCCTTACAATTTTTATGTTTTAATGTGTAGTCAGAAAACAATGCAGGTCATTCAAGAAAACTTTTACTTTGGATGATGAATGCTACCATCTTGATATTGTAGAAAATAAAGATTGGTTATTTAAACAGAATTCTTTGAAAGAAATATTTCATTGTTTGGAGACCATGAAACATCATCAAGGCTAAAAGCTTTTTCCAAAATTATCTTGGATATGTAATGCTGATATGTTAAGTTAATTAGGTCACTTTTAAATTACATCTCCCATCTTCATTTTAAGCCATTGTATCAAAGTATAGGCCTCTGATACATTCACTTATTGCAAAATTTATTTTTAAGAAAGACTACTATGCTGACTAACAGTTTTGGAACAGTGATTTACTTGAAAAAATTATTTGCAAAAAACAATATGAGAAATTATTCAATTTAATTTTGTTCTAGTTCTGTCAATTTGTTTAATTTTTCTGTACAATTATGCAGAAAGATAAAAAGTTGAAAGATCACCAAAAGATTATTGTACCACCTAGATTTTTTGTGTGTCAGAATTTAAGTTTTCAGCAAGATAATGACCCTAAGCATACATCAAAAGTGTATAGAAGAATTTTATCCTCCAAGCCAAATATTGGTCACCACAGGACACCCAATAGTTATAAGAATATCTACAAGATCCATAGCAAGAAGTAACCCCTGATTATTTTTTGAAAACTATTACATAAAAAAACAAATCTATACCAGTAAAATGAATGCCAGCAAACCTGTCAGAAGTCAAGCAACTTAAAGGACATACTGACAAAAAATAAACTGCAATATGTTGCAGTTTATTGTTTAATAAATTTTGCTAATAGTATTTCACTTGTTTTCACAAGTTTGTCTCAGAAATTAAACAAAAACTTGACATTTGCTAATAAATGTTTGATAATTTTAAGTTTTGAACCAAAAGAGAACCAGTTCCAAAATCTTATTATTTCTTTTAGTTGTTATTTTTTGAATATAAAAAATTTTAGTAAAACAACAATTTGTTTTTAAAATTGTTCATAAAAATTCAAACTAGAAAATCTTTTCTTTTTAGCACCACCACCCACATTAGTTATGAATCATGCAGCTTTAATCTAATGCTTTCATATTTTGAACAGATTTATTAAAAGGTTTATTATAACAAAGATTACAAATTTAAGGAATAAGAAATTTCTCATTTATTTGTTTACTCCTGAATTAAATTTAAAATAAAAATGAAAATACTATACTTTTTCATCCAGAGCTTTATGATGCTCAAAAAGTGATTTTAAAGCCTTCAAAACCTCAACTTCAGAAGAGACACCAGCTGATGATTGTGCCTGACGCTTAACCACAGTCATTCGCAATGACCTTTCATGGCGTGAAACTAAACTTTCTAAATGCTCCAGTAAAAGCTAAAAAACAATTTTAAAACAGTTTAAAACTAACCTTATCATTTATTGTAAAATATCTTGATTAAGATAACAATTATTATGTTTATTAATAAAAATATATTTTAAAATCTTGTAAAACAATACTAATTATTTAAGTTTTATTTAGTTTTATTACATGTAAAGAAACACAAAATCACCAATCTTATCAAATTTCTATAAATTTGGCACAGATGTTCATACTAATAATTTATGAAGGGCTGACAATCTTTTCCTTACGATTCTCAACCATTTCAATGTTAAGAACCCTCAAAATTACATCCCTTTTGCCCCCCTCCCACCTTCCTCCCTTCAAAAGAAAAGGAATAGCTTGAAAAAACCCTTTAATTGTACTCCTACAATTTAAAAGGGAAAAAAGCTTGACAGTTGTATATGGTAGCTTCTTTAATTAATGAATGTAATTATAGAAACAGCCATATACAAATGCTAAAAAAAAACAAAAAACTAAAGATCTTTTACAAACGGCATCAAATCTAACCACTACATTTTATTTGATGTAGTATACAACTATAATAGAGGTTGTTTTAGTTTTAAAAAGTGATTAAAACCACAGCTAGAAAACAACACAGATTGTAAAAATAGCACTTTTGAATCTGAAATAGATACATTTGAAGCAAATAAATCAACTTTGAACAATTAATTGTTGATTGGTTAAGTGCTTCTTAGTAGCTAGATATTCTCCTGAAACTTTAAAAATTAAGTAAGTTGTTTAGAGTTTGAAAAGTAAAAAGAAAGTTTTTCTGGAACCTATTCAGTATATAATTGCTTGATCCATCAAAACATGTAACATATTCTGATACTTTTCAATCTGTAGTTTTAGTAATAAAGAATGTATGGTGCAATCACACAGATACTTCAAACCTGATCAATCACGAGAAGTCTATTCTTTCAAATTACTTTTAAACCAGCACCTTATCCAATTTGTTTAAAAGTCAAGCAAAGTTTTTGAAGTTTAGAAAGGAAACTGTTAATAACAATATTGGAAACTTTGCAGAAAAAACTAATGGGTTGCAAATAAAATTTGTCAGTCAATTAAAAATTATATAAAAAAGTTAATTTTATTCAGAAATTTATCACTTAAGATTTATAAGAAAGAAAAACATTTATATTTTCAAGTTACAAGAAATAAAAATTATTTGACACCATAACAACAAATATGGTCAAGTTTTTTTTCACACTCTCAGCATGCTTTTATACTAGAATAGTTCTTCTTAATAAAAGGTTTCAAGCTCTCAATAATTCTTAAGAAGCTTTGTACAGTTTGGTCAAGCTGCTCTTTTCTGAATTAAGATAACAAATGTCTCTAAGTTTTTTTGTAACATCTTATGTTGATATAATGTATTGATGATGCAATCAAATGATCTGATGATGCATATTTGGGAACAACCAGAACAATGATTGAATTTTTTTAAACCTTCAATATGTTACCTTTGGTCACTATTTTAACCAATCATCCACTACCAGGTTTCCTCTTAAGATCACTATTTTCTTTCATCTTAATCCAAGGAAAAACAGATCTTTCAATATATCCTATTGCTGCAAAATGGTCACAAGTTAGATAATTGAGTTATTTTGATAAAACCTGTACAACTCATCTTTAATTTTATCAATCTAAATTACTACTGTAAAACAAAACAACCAAAATAAAGATTTGATACCAAAACTTTACTGAGAAATTTTATTTGTCACCCATTAGTTTTATCATTGAAGTTAAATTAATCTAAAATGTAAATTTTAGTTATTTATGTTAACTAAGCTTCAATAATTTAATTTTTGAAAAACTTTTATGTTAGGTAGAAACTTTTTTGACAGTTGTGCTGTTAATATAAAACTTGAACTGGTAAATATCTGCCATGATAAACCAGATTTTGGATTATTAGCATAATTAAACAAATATATAATATTAAAGCTGGTATAGTAAAATGCTTAGTAACAGGCTATTAACATGAATATCTGTACCAAATTTCAAGTAGTTTGAAGAGTGGGGTGCATGGAGTGAACTATACTTTAAGATTTCAATGTACAATGCTTTTAACAATACAAATATATATACACTTAACTGCAAAATTAATGCACCACTTGTAAATTCCGACTTAATTTGAAAAATATTATGTCTTTCTTGGATTTATCAATTACAAAGGTGATAATAATGTTTATTTATATGCCTTTTGTAGGTTTTATTTCATTTCCCTTATTTAATTTCTAAATTAAAGCAAACTTTCATAAGTAGAATGATTTGCTGTAATTAAACCTCACTTCTAAAAGAAAAGTATGTATTGGTTTTAAATTGTTTTAACAGTAGAAAAAATTACTGTCATTTGAGCAACACATCTGTTCACAATGCAGCAATCTAGACCAAATTTAGGTCTAGATGAGTGTGTTGAAATTGTTACTTTGTTCAATGAAAGATTAACAAATCGCCAACTTTGTAGAAGATTCAGAGTGTCTCATACAGCAGTTAGTACGGTTCTAAAAATACTTGTAGAGGCTAATGATCACGCTAGACAACTTGGCCAAGGCAGACCACAAGCTACCAATGCAGTGGAGGACCAATTTTTAATACTTTGAACAGAGAGAAAGTTTCACTACTGCACCAAGTCTCCAAATACAACTAGCTGAGGTTCATGGAACTGCTGTTAGTCAAGATACCAAAAATGAAGAACTTGTGATTTAAATTTACAACCTCGGGCAGCAGCTACTGATCCCAGGTTGTCTAAAGACCGGCAAAGAAACAGACTGGCTTTTGCAAGGAGGCATATGAATTAGGAAATAGATGATTGGGGACAGGTTTTATTTACAGATGCGTTAAGGTTTTGCATTGCAAGTTCTGATTGCCGCCCAAGAGTGTACAGAAGACCAAATGAAAGATATTTTACTTGTAGCATTCAAGAAACCACTTTATATGAAGGTGGCTCATTGATAGTATGGGGAAGAATATCTTTAACAGCTCGCACAAAGCTTTTTATTGTTGTTTGTGGTTGCTTGACTTCTTAATGATACATAGCAGACATTTTAGAACCTTTTGTGGTACCTTTTGCACTGTACATTGGAGATGGATTCCTCCTTATGCAGGATAATGCTAGACCATATACAGCACATATTGTTACTGAATACTTAAATAATGTTAATATTCAAGCTTTGGAGTGGCCAGCTTGCAATCCAGATATGAACCCAATAGAGCATCTTTGGGACATAATGAGATAGTGTGTTAGAAGCCAACATCCAACACCTAACAGCCTAGATGGCTGCAACAAAGTCTTATCCATGTGTGGGAAGATATCCCTCAAGAAACGATTAGATCTCTAATTGAAAGTATGCCACGGGGGCTGTAAGGCTGTAATATCATCAAGAGGGGGTAACACTGATTATTGATAAGTTAAAAATATTTCAATTTAAGTTGTATTAGTGTGCATAACAATAATCATTTTACTTTATTTTGTTAAACAAAAGAAAAAAAAGGAAAACCAAAAATATGATCCATATTTTTGGTTTTCCTTTTTTTTCACCATTTTCAAAGTCAATTTTTTTATTATCATTGAAGTAATTGTGTTCATGCGTTCTATTAATGTTTGTCAAAATATATGATAATATTGATGACAATTAAAATAAATCAAAATGTATAAGTGGTGCGTTAATTTTGGGGTTAAATGTCTGTGTGTATGTATATATATAAACAAAAAAATAGTAACTCATCAAACTCATCAAAAAGATGAATCAATCAACATTTAAGAAAAATATAAAATACCTTAGTGTTATTTCGCTCAGCTTTTAACTCAGCAATTTCTTCATTACGCTCATTTAATTTTTCTTTAGTATGATATAAATCTTTTGCAATATTCACAAACTCCTACAGTTAACAATGTTAAAAATTATTAGGTATCTTCCAAGTGAAAGATGTTCCCATTAAATGTTTAATAAAGATTTTGTAATAAATCTTTGTTTTGCTTTTCAACATTATACTTACATCAATCAAATGTAAACATTGTCAAATTTTACTCATACCTCAGTTAAACCATTTTTTTGTTGATGAAGCCTTGAAATGATAAGATCATCATCTGTGTCAAATGATGATATCTTTCGAATTAATTCATCTCGATCAATATTACACTAAGTTAAACATACAGTGCACAAATCAGGAATATATTTTTAAATTGCTAGGACAAACAAACCTTTGTATAGAAACTACGTGTTTCTTAAACATAATAAAGAAATCAAATATAAACTCTTTTTAATTTAAAACTGATTTATTTTAGATTTACAAAAACTAAAAATTTAAGTTTCTTTTCATGTAACTTGTAATTTTTTTTTTAAAGCTTCACTGTTTCAGTTTTTAGTCAAAAAAGTTAAAAGTTAAAAATTTTCAAAGAATATGGACTATGATTACATATAACAATGATTTATTAACAATAGCTTTTTATTGACAAAAATCATGCAACCATAGTTACCTTTGACAATACAACATCAAACTCCTGTAGTAAAGTATCTCTCTCAAATTCAACCTCTTTAAGGGAATTCCTCATACTAGCAAGATTGTCTTGAGTATCACGTAATGTTTCCATCAGCTTATCTCTCTCATCTAGCATATTGACCATGAGTTGTTCAAAATTATTATCCTCCAAACTTCCATCTCCAATTATGTCCCCATCTTCGGACAGGGTAGGCATTATATCACAAATCATTTCTTAAATTAGAGGCTTTTAAAGCTAAGACCAAAATAAATAATATGATGCATCATTGCTCAGAAGGAATACACCTTTTCATTATTCCATCTTTTTAATCTTTATAAATTCTATATTTTATCATATCTGCATACTTCATTTTCTAAAAATAAACAGGTTTATAGTGAAGCTCATGATAAACCAAAACAAGCAACAAAAGCATATTAGATTAGCTATTTAAAAAGAGGATTGCAGTAAATTACTATAAGAGAATGCCTTAGCAACTTAAATGTTAATATCCTACTACTATTTTTTAAAAAACATAAAAATGGTTGTAGTGCAGCTCAACTAATGTTAGTTAGGTGTTAGGAAAAGTCACAAGTATCACTTTATAATCAGCTATATCAACTTTTAAGTTTATATTGATATGTTTATTAATAAGGTTTTAAATAACTTTAAATATAATATGTTAAAAATTAATGTTTTGTTAATTATTTTACTATCAATTCAGCTGGAAGTCATCAAAGCAACTATGTAACAACTGCAACATTCTTAGCATTTCCTGTCTAAAATCAAACTCCGTAAACATACTTTAAAACTGCTCTTCTTGCTTTTATGAATGCAATATCAAAGGGTATAGCACTGTTTATTGAATTAGGTACACGGGTACCCATGGGAAACTTTACAATATAAAGGAACACATTTACTTAATTAGTAATCACTATCAAGTTGAACAATCAGTCGTCGATTAAATGTAAATTTTGGTAAATATAACCGAAACCTCCAAACCAAGAGGTAATATAATATCGTATCATACCTAATTCCTAAGTATATGCATAGCTATTGATATCCGATAAGATTTGTATAAACTTACTTTCTCCAGTAAGTATAGATTAACAGTAAACGTCTTGAATTATCTTACAAATCATAGATTTTATCGTATTTTAGCTACTTCACCCCTGTTAATATCCAACTATTATACTAATACATTTTCTTTTATGTCAACTTCAAGAAAAATAAATAAAAACGAAAATAGTGATTATATAGATTTCGGCAAAAAAATTTTCGCAAAATTGGTATTAACTCGAACGAAAAGAGCACATGGTTTATTAATTCCTATAATTTTATGCCGATTGGCATCTTAAATACATATTACCTTCTAACTTCTCGTTATATATTACGGTATATTAATAACTAAGAATGTTCTTTAGAAAGTGAATTCGAATAATATATTCCGCATATCAAATAAAAAATAACAACCTCAAATAACAGTCGTTAAAGTTTTATAACCGTTACTTTAGACCAAACATCAAAATTATTTCAAAAGCTCCTTAAATTGGCTGAACCTAAAAAAAATAGAAAAACATTTTTGTAATATGTAGGCGTTCTGTGAATGAATTAGGCCCAAAATTATATTAATAACTTTCAAATTTCTTTTCTTCAGATAAAAGATTTTCATGAATTGGTACAAAAATCTAGAGGTTTCACTGAATAATTATGGTAATATACATTTATTTGATCAGTCATATCTTTGTAGCTGAAGTTTTAAAACAGCTTTTAAATAAAGTGGATTCATAAGTATTAAACACTGTAAATTTAAACATATATCTTTTTTTTATATAGTTATCCTTTGGTGCTTTAAATGCTTTGTCAACTACAGAAGATAGTAGTTTTGGATTTTTTTATGAGGTTCGTCAAGAAAAACAGGTATATAACCTTTCAACCTTAAGTAAAAAAATTTTAAATCTTTTAATTGTGATATCTTATATACTGATAACTCAGTATTAATTTATAGATATTGTTGCAAATAAAGCTGCAACATAAAGGGTGTACCATATTCTCATTATAGGAAGCAGAAGCTCTTCAAATGTATAATGAAGCTTTAAGATTTCACAGCAATGACCAAACAAGCTGTGCAGAAAAACTTTTTTTAGCTGTTTTACAGACTGATCTTATAATTCAGGTATCTAACATTAAAAGTTTACAAAGAATATCAAGGATAATCATGTTGTGCATTACTATTTTGAAATTTGTTTACTTTTTAAAATGAAGTTTATTTCTTTGTTATTTAAGGCTCCTGAATCAATACCAGAAGGTGAAAATTTGGCTGACAGTCCAGCACTGTTTCTTAAATACAATGTTTTGAAAATTTTAGCAAGTATTTATGAGAAACTGCAAGATAATGAAAAAGCTTTAGACTTTTATTTACATGTAAAAATGTTTATCAGTACATATATATACATTTATTAAATACTTTGGCATTATTTTTCACTATTAGTGTTTAATGTTAAATTATTTGAAAATATGTTCATCAATTATTTAGGTTTTAATCTTACCATAGGCTTCGATTGTTGATGAGTCAGATGTGAATTTATGGCTTACTATTGCTTCTATTGCAAAAAAAACTCTAAATATAAGGTTGGAAAGGTTTGCTTACGAAAAGGTGAGGGTTAAAACGAAAATCTGAAGTTTTTGTTAATTTTTTATTGAAATGAAAATAGTTATTCCTGATTACAAAATTTATTTATTTTATAAGATAAAGTTCATAATAATTTTTTTAGGGATTAATATACAGTCCTAACAATTGGACTTGTCTTGATAATCTTATTAGTACACTCTACATTTTGGGAGACTATGCAGGTATTTTTATTTTGAATGTTTAGTTATTAAAATCTAGATATTTCTTTAAAAGGCCTTAATTTCTGAAAAAAGGATTTACAATCTTTTTTTTCTTTTTAATGTTGTCTTTCATTCTGATTATAATTGAAATTAAAGTCTATGCAAAGTATAGGTGGATGAAGTTGAGGTAATAAAGATCCCACCATATTTTCTCAAAAGCATGACACCTCTTTTGTAATTTACAATAAAAAAAAGGAAGAATCATCATAAAGAAGTCTTGAGCTCCATTCCCCCTCAATACACACTCTTGTAAGTGGCCAGAAGTCCTTATTAAAAAATCTTTGTCTATCAAAAATATTGATGGTTACAGTTATAATAAACCTTCATTGCTGAATTTTTGCTTGAGAGTTACATTTAAATCTGGTATCACATACCTGGTATAAGTACCTTGATCTTTCATTTTTCTAAGTCAATTGTATAAACCTGCAACCAAATATAGATGTTTTTATATAACCTGTTTATTATCGCAGATAAGTACCAAATGTGAAGATAATTTTTCAACATTGCATTTAGGAGTTCTTGGTAATAAAAATAATTGAAATAAAAGAAATACTTCAATTTTTATATTCCACTGGGATAAATTCACTAGTTCATACACATAAACAAAAACACAAATAGGGAAAAATGAATATCTAGCTTCTAGTTGTTTTTTATCTAAATGTAAAGATTGGTTCTAATGCATGAGAAAATTCTCTTAATTTATGTAAATGTCTCACAGGCTGCTATATTATGTTTTGCAGCCAATGTTGATGGATGATTGATACCTAAAATATCCGTTTGTATTTTATCAACTTGATAATAAATTTCTAAAGTTTCATTATATTTTCCCATTCCACTCAAACAGTTTGCTATATTATTTTTTGTATTCAATGTTGATGGATGATTGATACCTAAAATGTAATGGGAAATAATTAGCATTTTTACATACTTTTTTCCATGCACTCAAAAAATAACTTAAAGTCATTTATAGCATAACAAAGCTTTATGTTAATAAAAAGTTTTTCCAAACTTAAATTTAAGTGAATTTAAAGTAAAAAGGAGTTTACAATATAAAGACAGCAAAAAGTTATCATTTTGTGTCAAAATAGTTTTTTTTTATTTTAGGTATCCACTAATTGTACATAATTGTTTATCTACCACTAAGTGTGCATAATTATTCATCCTAAGGAAACTAAACAGAAATGTTTATTTTATATAAGTATTTTAAAAATATTGTAAAACAAATGAAAAAAATAAGATAAAAAAATCTATACAGATGTAAGTTTTGTTTTTGTAAACATTAACAACAAGCTGTCACTAACATTAAAATAAGTATGTTAAACTTTACTGTGTGTGTGTATGTATGTATGTATGTATGTATGTATGTATGTATGTATGTATGTATGTATGTATGTATGTATGTATGTATGTATGTATGTATGTATGTATGTATGTATGTATGTATGTATGTGTGTATGTATGTACTACATGCAGCAGAAAGCAACTATCTTGAATGTCAACTATTAAGACAGAACTATTTATTTGATTTTTTTTACTTAAATACAAAAAAGTTTGACTTCTGTGAACTAATAAATTTATTTCTTTTTTATAGCTTGTCTTACATTAATTGATAAAGCTTTTGAAAGGAATGAAGACTATGTCAAAGGTAAGCTGAAAGTTTCTACCATTGTTTATGATAATTGGTATGTTGTAAATTATCTATGTTTGTCTATGCATACTTACAAATACATATGTAAACAAAATGAAACATACAACAAAAAAATTATCCTTTTGTGAAGAACTTATCTCTAAATCTCCTTAAGAACTAATTTCCAAATTCTAAGTTGCTTTACTGTAGGTTTGACTTCATGGTAAATTGTGTACAGCAAAGTTAAATTGTATATAATTGTATATAATGTATGTATTGTATGCAATAGTATTAAGTTGTATAACTTATATATAGGTCATGCATTCAGAGATCAAATTTTCAAAGAAGAACCCCATTTTAAGAAAGACTGTTTAAAACTAGAGTAAGAATTTTTTCTGTATTAAAAATTGTATTATATTTTTTATATTTTTATTTGTTGTAAATTTTGCACATTTATCTTGGTTAGAGTAAGACCATCACAGCATTAGTTTCTGTCCCTTGGGTTAAAGCTAATAATGCTATATTTTTTTTGAAAATGAATGTTTTATAGTAAATAATGAGGAATTTTTATTTTCAACTATTTTTTTGAAATTTTTTTTTTCTAACTTATTGCTGAATATGGAATGAGTTCAACTGCAAACCACATTAAAATGAAATGCCTAAATTTTGAAATTACAAAATATTTTTTATATCTTGTTTATTCATTTATTTTGCTTTGTTTGACTACTACTTTGTAACTTGATTATTGCTAAAGTGATTTTTTTGAAAATATCATGTAGATGTTAAATGGAAAGAAATTAGACAATTCTCTTGTGTTTAACTTTTAGGGTGTGTAATCTTTCTTCAAAAATATAAACTGGGTAAAAATGGATTCTCTTAAAGTATAACAATCTTTTCTATATAAATTTCTACTACAAAATCTAACTCAGAATACCTAGCTCAAATCAAAATGCAGTTCTTTATGCATATCTTAATGCATTCTTTAATGTTAAGTCTCAGTTTCTGATTTTCTTTTTTATAGTTTTGTCCATTATAATGAGCTAAAAGCTCACTATAATGGACAAAACTATATATGGGCAAAAAAAAGTCATTTTCTAAGAATTTTGAATTGTTTTTTTAGGTCATTCAAGTTTTTCTTTTTAAGATTTAGAGCTTGTAAACTTTTACAAAATAGTTCAATCATTTTTTTTAATGAAATAATTTTGACATTAAGTTTTGAGAATTATTAGTAATTAATTTTTTTCTCATAGGTTTTTATTTACAGATGATCAATTTAACAACTCAGCCAAATACCAAGTATATTCTTTACTTGAAAATATCTTCTGGATATGACATTTGTAAATATTAACAGAAACATTAATTTTTATAATTGCTTTTAATATTTTTATTATTAATATTTATCTCCCTATCATTTACACTTTGTTTGAATTAATATATGATTAATAAATGTAACAATAAAAAAAAGTCTAAGTAAATTTGATATTAATGAATAATTATATTATAAATTATTATCAGTTAAAATAATTCCTTTTAATTAAAGTTGTGAAACAGCAGTTTTTAAAAAAGTAATAAAGTTTTTAAGGAAGTGACATTTTTTTTTGCATCCTTCTAGAAAAATATAAATTTAAAGAGTTATTATTGTTGCAAGGTTTCTTTCAGGTTTTTATGCATTGTTTAAAGTTAAAACGGTAGAAGTTTAAATGTCTAATAAACAGTTGTCAATAAAAACTCTTGAATTTTTACCATATGCTAAAAGATCCATTTGGAGAATTTTTAAATGTAATGAATTGTAAGGAAGTAAATTTAAGTATTTTATTACTTTTAAAAAATTTATATAAATAACAACAAACAAAAAGTAAAAAAATCACTTGGTAGAATTTGTGCTAGTTGTTTTCATTGGCTAGCACTTGTATCACATGCTTCCATTGGCTAGCCTTTGTATCACATATGTATTTAGCATAATATTTTCAAAAAAATTAAAGAATTACTTTCTTTTTTTCTTATTTACACAAGAATTGATATTTATCTTAGAGCTCACATTCATTTTCCCATTTTTTCAGGAATTCATAGAGGAGGCTTTAGTAATTCGAGGTAAAAGGACATTATCTGCTAAGTATGAAGAAATACCACAAGAAAAGTTCACAAAACCTTTGTCTCACTATACGTATGTCTGTGATAATTTAAAAAAAAAATTTTTTTTTGTAAGACTTAATAAGATGTTAAAAAAAAAGACATGGGTTGGCAAACATCTTTAGTTCATTCGTGCAAGTAAGGTTTGTTGTACACAAAGCAATTAAATGACTTTTAATCAAACGCTTTGTACTTCTTAAGGTTTAATTTTTTTTTTGCTTTGTTGGTTATTTTGTTTCAGAAGCAGGTTTTGTATTTTTAGATGGATAAACTTTGGTGAATGTTTATTAAGTTTATATACAGAGCTGATGACTAGAGTAGAATGCAAGGTAAAGTTTTCATTTTTACATTCATTTTTTTATAAAAAATATTTGCATTAAATACTATAAACAGTACAGCTATTAAGAATTTCTTTACCTTTTAGTCTTTGGCAGCAAGTATTGATCTTCTAAAGCATTGTAAAACCAAGGAACAACAAAGTAAGAATTCAAACCTTTTCTGTTCAAAGGTATAGCTAATATTTCAACTGGAATAAATCCATGGTTATCTTTTTTCATCAAAAAGATTTCATTTGGTTGTACACTTTGTTTTTTCTTTGTAAAATAGTTTTAAAACTTTCATTTCTATTCTCATAAAAATATTTTTCCTATTTGATGGAAAACAGCTGTTTTAATATACTAACAATTGTCATCTAAAATCTGAAAAAAATGTTTTTTATATTTGGTAGTAAAAAAATGGGTCAAAGGACTGAATGTAGAAACACAAGCAGTGATTGAAAAATTGCTTCACAATGCTCCCATGACTGCACTTTACAATGCTTCCATGATTGTACTTTGAGAAACTAATTTTTCCCAAAGTGCAGTCATGGGAGCTTTTAAAGAAAGCACGAAAGTGGGTGTAATAAAAGCTGTCATTGTTCTGGAAGACCTAAAGCCATTTCAAAACAAGAGGTCAAGTTTATATGTGTTCAAAGGAAATAAAATTGTACCCTCACAGCTCCTGAAATTCAAGAGCAACTTAACTCTATGCAGGAAATACCAGTATCTGTTTCAAAAAACTTGACAAAAAACCATTACTATGCAAGGAGGAGGGCGTCAAGAATATGTTCAATATTTGGTTAGTAAATGCATGATTAATCAATCTGTTATTCTACAATCAAGCATGGTGGAGGCTTGGTCATGCTCTGGGGATGCTTTATAGAGAACAAGGTTAGTAGTCTTATGCAAATTGAAAGCATTACGGACAAAAAAATGTACTTAAAAATTCTCTAACAATACACTTTTCTGTGTGGGAAATGGCTTATGGGTCGCAGATTTGCTTTTGAATCGAATCACATTTCAGCTAAAGAAAAGCAATTAGAGCTAAAATATATGGAATGATCTCCTCAATCTCCTCATTATAATCTGATTGAGCTGTTATTGCATGAGATGGATAGAAGCGTGAGGAAAATGAAACTAACCAATACAAAACAGCTTGGCACATTTCTAAAAGCTTGTTGGAATAAAATTTTTACAGAACAATTGTTTAAAATAATTGCAAGAATGCCCAGAATATCCACTACTGTTATTCAGGCAAAAGGCAGATATTTTGAAGAATCAATAACATAGTACAAATAAAAAAGTCTTCAAAAGTTTTTGTAAGAGTAAACATACTTTGTTTCAATAATAATTACCTTTTTATAAGTCATCCTATTAAAATGCATTAATTAGGAAAGTCTAAAATTATGATGGGAATGTAAATTTTGACTAGAAGTGTACACTTGATCAAGAAATTCTGAAATTTTGATTTATAATCCAAATAAAAAATGTGATAAAAACTCAATTTAAAATATGCAATGTAAGCTAATATTATGTTCTTGATGATCATATGTATTGATATACTATCCAGAGTAAATCTTAAGACTGAATGTCTTTTCATTGTCAGTTCATTCTGAAAGTTTTTTTCATAGGGTTTGGAAAAGGTTTCCAGTGATCTTCCACAATTTGAAACAAAAGCTGCTTCTGCTCTTCTTGTTTTGTCAAAGCTGAGTTGAACTTAATGTAAAGGAAATGCTTCTTTAATTGCTTCTGCAATGTTATTGACAATTGTTACTGTCTTTTTGGTATCCTGCTTATAAGGATTTTGAAATTTACAAAATAATCTTTGTTGTGTTCATTTCCCATGAATCTTGTCATGACAGATGTTTCTGCACTTATTTAATAATGGCTTCATCTTTTGAACAAATTTTCTGTGTTCAGCTATAGGTACTCTAGCTTTACCCTAAACTTCACATATCTCTGATAATGCAGTTTTTACTGTATCTATTTGATAAAAGTTTTCCTCTTTATCATAATAAAAGTAAACTCTCAGTCCATGTAATCCTATTGGTAACAATCAGCTTTTAAAATTATCCTGTGGTTCTCCAAATAAAAGTTTTTGTTCTAGATTCAGCCATGTCTGATTATAATATTCTAAAATAGATAAACTATTTAAAATAAATAGAAATGATTATTAGAATATTTTTAAGAAGACTTTGCAGTGATAAAATTTGTGAGTGCGTTCTTTAAAATACTCTTTAACTCTTTACTCGGACTTTGGTTTTATATATATATATATATATATATATATATATATATATATATATATATATATATATATATATATATATATATATATATATATATATATATATACTTTCAATTATATTTTTAAAAGTTTCTTAATTTAATTTGTTTTTTAAAGCACTGATTTCAGTACTTTTTAATTTGGTTCATTAAATTGTTTTTAACTGTATTTTGTGTTTTTATGTCTCTTATAATCTTGAGTTCATTTAATTGAATTAAAAATTTAAATATTTAATGCAATGTGAACCATGTTGCTGTAGTGAATCCTATAATTGTAATGTAAACCATATTAGTGTACTGAAAGTTAAATCATTGTAATTTGAATAATCAAATTAATGTAAATAAGGTCATCATGATATGATTCATCCTTTAATATCAATTATATTACAACTTTTTTAAGTATAGTTTATAGTTATTTTTTAATTTTATTCTAATATCTGATCTGAATTGTTATGTAGATGGATTGTTAATTCCTTCAGCTGAGGTGCTTATTAAAAAAGGTTATAAAGGTGAGGTGATTTTTATGAAAACTTGCAATATTGTTGATAAATAATATTTAGGATATGACAGAAGTTTAGTATAAAGAAGTTTCATTAAGAAATAGAAATAAATCTAAAATTCTAATTGCTCAAGAAATGTACTTATGAGCTAGAATTGTTTTAATTATAAAAGTTGATACAAAGAATAAGAGTATCAGTTTATAAAATATTCCTGGTTCATATTCTTTATGCCCTTGATATATTTATATTTTGATTAGTGCAGTATTTTTTTCTTTTTTTAAAGTTCCTCATAAATTTTAATGTTTTGGTCTTTAATGAAATGGGTCATGACTTGGATAGGATGCTGTAGATAATGGGAAAGATTTTAGCAGTGATATTAGTTGATTCCACAATTGTTTAGATAAATATTTGTGAAATAAAACTCTGGTACTCTAGTATTGTGAAATTTGCAATCTAATTTAGTGCTGTACTCTAGTACTATGAAGTTTACAATCTTTTTACTTTAGAACTTGAAAACAAAAAATGTAGAAAGTTAAGTGGCCAGGAAGCAGAACCTCAGCCCAAGCGAAGATCTGTTAGAGTAAGTCTTAGTTCTAAGTGGGTTTTCATAAAATCATTTCTTTTGATTGGTAGCAAATTTTTCTTTCTGAAAAGATTTAAAGATTTTCTTTAGATTTTAAGATGAAAATTACTTTAGGAATTTTTGTGTTTCAGGTTAAAACTTCAAAGCGTAAAGAAATAGATGTGAATTGGAGTGATCTAATTAGTTCCTTTTTACCTTCTTCACTCAAGTGAGTTTTTTTGTTCTTTTTATTTCTGTCAATGTTTTGTAAATTTGCATAAACTTGTAGATTTATAGTTATTAGATAAGAATAGTAATATTTAGTTTTCCACTGTATGTAATTATGTTCCACTGTATGTAATTATGTTCCACTTTATGTAATTAATGTAAAGTACACTTTAAGTGTAAAATATTTAAGTTAAACATTTCCAGTTCATAAAATGCAACTGCTTCTGTTTCCCCAGTAGTGGGTATTAATCAAAAAAGAGCTACAAAGTCTTCCAGAATTCAACAAATTTTATTGGTGTAAAAATGAATAATTTCACTTTTAAAGCACTTAAGATCCTAAATTTTGATAGGTGGTGTTAGTCTTGATAAAATAATAGAAAGTTATTAGCAAGCTAAGAATAACAGTTTTATCAAAAACTAGGTCTGTAATAAGTAAATTGTGCTAGCTTAGAAATATTCTATTCTAAACAAGTACTAGCCCTCTAGAAATTTTCTTGCCTTGTAATTTTGTTGTGTTACTTAGCAAACAGTGATTATGGCGCAAGCATTATTTCATAACATTTATAAACCTTTTCCTTTAGAATTGAAATTGCAACTGATACTGATTGCTCCCAAGACAGTCTTACAGACTCAAATCCTGGGAAACTAATGAGGTACCAGTAGCCAGAAATATTGATTTTTTTTTTTTAATAACTATTACTGTTTTTGAAACACATAATGATATCTGGTTTTGTTCTGAATTGTAATCATTCAGTTGTAAATTATCTTAAGTAAAAAGTTTTTAAAAAAAATAGTTATAGTATAAAAAAAGATTTATGTATAAAAAAAGAATTGTGTTTCCTTTTTGTAAAGTAAACATTTAAAAAGAAAAGAAGATTTTTTTTGTTTTGTTTTTCTTATTTACAGAGTAAAGTTTCATAAAAAGTCATCAAATTTTTTCTTTCAGCCAGGCAAACAATATTGAGGCTTTTAAAAAAGGTAGAACTTTTATGAAGTTTTTTAAAATGGTAAAACTTATATGTGGCTTTTAAAAATGTAGTACTTTGTGTAGCTTTTATTATTATGGCAGTCAGTACTTATTTTTATAAAAATTTTTTCATAAATTTCTATTTCAGAAGCCATAGCTGTTTCTGACTTTATAAATAGCAATGTTTCAAATGAGTATGTTTTTTGGAATTATTTGCTTTATAGATATTTTTTTTTAATATTCTTGATGAGAAAATCAGTTTGTAATTTGTTTGATTTTTTTTTTTTATAAAAATGTTAACATATACAATTATAGTGGCTGTATTGATCTTTTTGGTTCATTTTTGTTTGCTGTCATTAAGTTCTATGAGCAGCAGCAATGGTTAGTTGTGCATCCGTTTTCATTTGACAAAAACATGACTGATATACTGATATTTTTTACATACAATTTTTGTTAAACAATATGTAAATATTTTGATCTTTTTTATTTAATGATTTTATCTTATAGGCAGTTAGACTTGAGCAGCATTTTTGTCAGTATTTATAAGAGTTACAGGAAACATGTGTCATGGCCTAACTTGTTTAGGTTTGATTATTGAAAACTGTTTTTATTCTTCAAAAGTTGTTCCCATTTAATTTAATTCTTGAAAAAAATTAGACTAAGTATTTTTTAATGTTATATTTACTTGTAGTGCAGCTAAAGATACTGAAATAGCAGATTTAGGAAAGGTACCTCAATAATTACATTTAAACTTGATTTTAAAAAATAATTTTTAAGTAAGGCTTTTTTTTTTTGATAAATGTAAATATTTTGTTTAGATGCTGCTTGTTGCTTTGGAAATAGAATTGGAACAACTAATGGAGAGAAGAGATTTTACAGCATCTCCTGTATCTTCACCTCTTAAGTAAAAATGAAAGTTTAATACTTTTTATTTTCAGGTTAACTCCACACACAAAAAATTAATTCTAATGGAAATCATCAATTTTTCTTAATTTTACTTGCTTTTATGTTCGCTAAGTATAATGCATATAAAACCTGGATACATTTCCTATTATTTTTTTTATTCATATTCCTATTATAATATTATTTTTCCTTTAATTTCTAAAATGTTTTCTTGAATTTTAGAGCAAGTTTGAGCAATGGAAAATTGGTTTTAGCAACAGAGTTCTTGACAGATTTTCATTATTTATCTATGTTAAGTGCAAGTAATCACATATTAGCTAATAAAGATCTGAATTTCTGGACAAGATGTGGGTTTTTTTTTTTGACAATCATACATTAGAAAGAATACAATTTAATCTAAATAAAATGTCATAATGAAATCAAAAGTTGAGAAAATTTTTTCCTTACATATTGTTTTATAGTTTATTGGCTTCAAGCACGTTATTGTATTATGCAAAATGAAATTACCGAAGCTGTAAATGCTCTAAATAATGTAAGAAGTCTTGCTACCATTATTAAATGTAGTTTTACTTTCCCAATAAACATCCGCTAAACTTTTAGTTGACACTAGATGTAAATATGTTTTATTATTTATCATAGTGTGCCTATACATTGTCATTGGCATCAGTAGATGAAATCATAATCCCAAATTGCAGCAGAGAGAATATCATCAATCATGGTATGAATATTTAATAACCTGTAACTTTGGACTTTGTCACTTTTATTAATTAAAGTTTTATAATTTTATGTATTACTCAGGTTTTTTTTATAAAATACTCTGTCATCAATTAATATATGTACACAATCTTTTAAAAATGTGAATTTTCTTTTCTTTGATGAATAAATTTGTTACAGCAGGGAGAATTTCCCTCTTGTAAACAATTTGGGCAATAATATGATTTTTTAAGGAGCCATTTTGAAGAAATTAGAATGTGTACAGCAAAGTCAAACACTAGAAGAGGTAATTTTTGCTGTGGAATGAATTTTCTAAGGATCATTGCCATTAATATTAATAAACTACAATTCAATGCAATTTTCAATAAAAATAATATAGAAAAATAAATCACTTTTAAAAAAAATGTTGTAAGTTGTTTATAAATTTTAAAGCACATTTAAAGTTTTTAATTTTTCAGCTCCAAAAGTATTTAAATTTAAGTAGCTTACAAATACAAAAATAAAAAATGTATTTTTTGACAAATTTTGTTTACAGCTTCAGTTGATTTTTGGCGCTGGAAGATATGAGGAAGTCATTGTTCTGTTGAACTTTGCACTGGATGAAAAAGTAAAAATGATGAAAAAAAAAAATTTTTTTTTTTTTTTTTTTTTTGTAAATTTCAGATTTGTTGATTGACTTTGTTATTTAAAATAATTTAGATTGATCAAACCAGTTTGATAACTGAAAGACCTTTGCAGCTTGTACTATTACTAGAATCGTATCTTAAAACTGGACAATTTAGGGTAATTAATATCATTCTTTTTCTTATGCTTTAAGGTAAGGTCTACACATTTTTTAAAGCTTATGTTTTTATGATTATTAAAAGAAATGCGTAGATTGTTGTTTGATTGCAATCAATGAAGCAGTGGTTTCTGGGAGTATAGCTGAACTCTGGAAAAGTCAATTAAATCATCTGCTCATGCTTCTTAACAGGTTTCTGTTATTTTTTTAATTATATAATTAAGAAGATTATTTTTTAAGGTTTCTTTAATTGTTGATTTATTTCTATTGCATTTTATTTGTATTGTATTGAATTCATTTGTAGTGTATTTATTTGTATTGTATTTATTGTAACTTTTATAGCTGCTTTTCGGATAAAGGGTTCAATTTTGGTTGCTTGGCATTGAAAGATAAACAAATATTTACTGACAATTTTATTAAAGTAATTATATATTTAATGATTTTAAAAACTGTGATTAGCAAATATTACTTTTGATAAAGTTTTTAAAAAAATTTAATTAGAATCTATTTTGAGATGGTAATTATACTTTATGACATATTTTAAAAGCAAAAGTTAATTTTAATCAATTCTTTGATTACACTTTTTCTATAAACAACAGGGTTCTTTTTGAGAGAAAAAAAGAAACTGAATATTATACACTTTTCCTTCTCTTATAAACAGGTTTTCTTGAAGAAAAAATACCTAATTAATTAGTACTGTTTATTTACAATTCTTTAAAAAAAATAAACCTGATTACTTAACACTTTTTCTTCTCTTACAAACAGCTTTCCTTATTCCAATACTTATTTATGTAAAATTTAAACAAATCTGTCTTTCAAAACAGCAGTTTATATCTTGAACTGTTACTACTAATAATCTACTTTTTTTTACTGAATTTCTTTTTTAGTTCCTGAATATTAGGACAAAAAACTTTTGTAAAAATATTTTAAGTTTTGTTACTTTAGATAATAGAGATTTCCATGAGCATAGAGCAATCTGAGAGTGAATGCATATCAACACTGCCATGGATATTACTTCACAAGCTTTTAAAATTGTAAGGAAAATCTTTAAAGTCTTTGTTGTTCAGTTTTGCTTTGTAGTGTTTAACTTTATCAAAATAATTTTCTTCTTTCTTTTGGGTACAAAGTCTTTTTCTTACAATGTGAAATTATTTTGTTTCCAAGTGTTTTAGAAGTCATTATTAAAGTAATAGTTACACTAGTAACATTTCTAACATTTGATTTTTAGAGAAACTTAAATTACTTTTTAGTGAATCATCATGTTTGAACTCTGAACCAAATAATCTAAACAGTAATCATTCGTTAATTGAGTTTTTAAGAACAGCACATGAATATTTAGGAAGGTAAAAAAATTTTCCCTTTTGTTGTTTTCAATATGTTTGCTAATGGTGGTAGAATTTGCATAAAAATAGTTCAGCACTGTTTTGGATCAATAAGTATTCTAATAAATTTGGCCTAAAGAAATATGAGGCTTTATCAAAGCAAGTCAATAGATTTATAACATGTTGCTTTAAATGTAAATGCAGTCAAAATCTTGAATCCTTCTTATCTAAAACAAAACATTATATCCTTTAAAACATTAGTATGCTAATTTTTGCTGATACCTTAAACATTTAATTCCTTTTTTATAAATAATTTTTATAAATAATTATAAAAAGAATTTTGACTTGTAATAAGTATTAAGTATTGCATGCATAACTGCATAATAAATATAATGGCAATATATTATGCATAATAAATGTAATAAATAAACTGCAAGTAATATATTTAATGTATATATTTACTTAAAGAATAATTTTTGCATAAAGAGCTTCCTTAGGTTTTACTACTTAAAGTGGTTTGATTTCATTTATAATGTAAATTTATTATAAACCGTTTTTTGTAAAACGTTTTATAATTTATCATATTATTTAAACAAATAATGATTCATTTACAGTAATTTTAAGCAATTTATTTTGTTAATAGGAAGCATTGGTGCTGTAATGATAAAGGATTGTTCTTGCAATATTTTATCAATGAAATACAAGAAATGAATAAACATGCTTTGAGTCTCCATGAAAAAGAGGTATGGACATTTATTTTTAATAAAAATCTACGTACATTTTTTCCATGATTTTTTTACATTTATTATGTTTTAATTCTTTATTCTATGTTTTATATCTATATAGATGTTTTAATTCTTTATTCTATATATTATATCTATATACATGTTTTAATTCTTTGTTCTATGTATTATATCTATATACATGTTTTAATTCTTTGTTCTATATATTATACAGTGGTTTTCATAAATTTAGACGCACTCATATTTGAGAATTTAAATTTTTAGTTTTTTAACAATAAAACAATAACGAAAAAAGATTTCGGTTTAGTTTTTTTTCTATTTATAAGATAAATACATACAGAATACAAAATTTTTAAAAAATTTACAAAAAAAATACAAATACTAAGTAGTAATTAGGTACAACTACATGGTATTAAAAAAGTGAGACAAAAAAAAATGTTCATAAATTTAGACGCACGATACATTAGGAGGCGTAATTTATGAACCAATCAATATTTTGTGAATCTGCCTTTTGCTTTAATACAACTAAGAACTCTTCTAGGCATAGACTCAACAAGATTTTTTCACATTGCTTCGGGGACCCTATACCAGGTCTCCTTAAGGATGTTCTTCAGCTGGCCAAGTGTGGAAATTCGAACCTTTGCCAATTCACAGTCAATCCAAACCCAAATGTTTTCAATTGGGTTCAAATCAGGTGAGTATGGAGGCTACGGTATTGTCTTGATATTATTATCGTTGAACCACTCCTTTGTATAGTATGCAGTATGTGCATTAGCGCCATCTTGTTGAAGTTTCCATGGTTTATCATTGAGCATAAGCAGGTCAATTGATGGAATTAGGTTGTTTTACAGTACTATTACGTATATTCTGGAGTTGATTCTCCCGGTGTATGTTGGGCACATACCAACACCTTTGTAATTGAAGCATGGCTAGATTCCTATCAAGCCTCCTCCACTTTGTACAGTCGGTCTAATGTATCTGGCGTAACACTTTTTGTGACCCATTCTTTTGACTGTTATGTTAGATTTGCGATTGATCAGCTCAAAGTTACTCTCATCACTCCACATTATGTTTTTCCATTGTTCTATTGTCCAATACCTTCTTTCACGACACCATTTTAGTCTCCTTTGTTCATTAAATGGACGCAAGAGCGGCTTCTTCAAAGCAGAGTAGACTCCAATCTTGTATTTGATAAGTATTCGACGGACTGTGCTTTTAGAAATAGATGTATTTCACGTTGTATTGAATTCTATGTTCAATTCTTCGTAACTAATTCTTGGATTAGCTCTGACAGCTCTAAAAAGGGCACTATCGTCCTTTCTGGTGGTTGACAAGGGTCTACCTGGCCTCGTTTTCTCGCTGGCACCACCAGTGTGAAGAAAGTTTTGCTTCGTTGTCCGAACGCATTTCTCAGAGACTCCAATTAACCTGACAATTTCTCTATTACTTTTGGTTCCTTCTTTGATGTAAGCAATAATTTGCCATCTTTCAGCTTGAGTGATACGTCTTTTGCCCATTTTTCGCGTCTTTTTAGTGCAAAACTAACTTAACTTTTGTTTATTTATTAAATAATGATTAACTAATTCCAGCTAAGTTATATTTATATAAGGTTTTTTGACAAAATCAATTAATTTAGGCCTATTAATGAGAAATATGGGAAAAAAACTACTAATTAACTATCAACTAACAAGGTATAAGACTTTTTTGATTGTGCGTCTAAATTTATGAATAAAATAAAATCAAGCTTATCAATTAACTTTTTTGTGTTAATTTGTATAAAATGAGTAATAAACATCCTGTAAAAAAAATTAAGGTACTTTATAATAGAGTTTCACTTCCTCTATTAAATTATATATCAAACATAGCGGTACCACTTTTATTTTATTTTTATTTTAAGCATTTTCTTACATATATGTAAAAAAAAATGAGTGCGTCTAAATTTATGAAAACCACTGTATCTATATACATGTTTTAATTCTTTATTCTATATATTAAACCTATAACATGTTTAACTCTATTCAATATATATTTTAAAGTGTTCTTTAGATTTTATGTAAAGACATGGAACAATGCTTTTTTTGTTTGTACGGTGATCCATGTAGAAAATCTAAAGTAAGATTGTTTTCATATGATTGTTGTATACTTAGTTGTCCATAACAATTTTGATCCACGACAATGGTGTGAAAAATCAATTTTCATTTTTAATTTACTTTTTCAGTTGAAGTTGCTTGTTGATCATAATGTTACTCCTGTAAGTCCATTTTTTTTCTTTTTTTTTTTTAAATTTTAAATCTATATGTTTATAAACTTTTACATAACTATAAACAAAACAATACTTTAGGTAACTTTAAGCTGGTCAAATGCTAAAGTTTTGTATGACTTCTATAAACCAACTGACCTACCTCAGTTTGATCTTCGAGCGAACACAATTTCTCTTGAGGTATTCGACAATAAGTTTATATTTAAAATTTCTCTTGAGCTAATTAACAATGAATTTTAAAATTTTAATAAAAAGTATCCTATGCATAATCAAAAAGTATACCTCATGTTTATCCTACAAACTCAAAAGCTTTATAATTCATACCATTTCAAAACTATAAATAGTTTTAAATTATTTATAATCTCTATTATCTCTTATTTATTATCTATTATTATTCTATTATCTCTATTATCTCTTTTTGAAAGGGGAAACTTTGTAAATTTTAGGTGCAAAATGTTTTTCGAAAAATTGTTGCTGTTGTTCCTAAAAAAGAAATAGAAGGTGCTATTATTGTATTGTTGAAGATGTATTTAATATTGTTTTTCAAAGTCTATAAATTGTTTATTGTTTGGTTCTAACAGTTACTTTATTAAATATGTTTATAGTGATACCTTTTGAAGTGCTGGTATTGTATATAGAGGGGGGTGGAGATTTTCCAGAAGCAGTGAGCAAAGAGTAATAATGATATATTATTTATTCATTTGCTTTGCAAAATTAACAATAAGATTTTGAACAAAATTAATAGTTTAAAAATCGTGTATGTAATTTGACATTTGTTTTGCTTGAAAATTGCTTTAGAAATGAAATGCCAAATTTGTTTTACTACCTTGGAGATTTTTATTTCAAGAATAAAGAGTTCAGTAAAGCTCTTAAGTTTTATATGCATGATGTTAGTATAAATCCAGACAGATTTCAATCTTGGGCTGCTATGGCTCTTGCAAGAGGGTCACGTCTTGAAGAAAAAATAAATCAGGTTTGCCACTCTTATTTTAAAAAATTACTTTGAGTTTTAAATTTTTTTGTTTTGCTTTTTTTTACAAGGAATAAATATTTAAAGAGAATTTTATAAATGAATGATAAATATTCATATAGGTTTATGAAAGTGAACACTCTGTATATTGGTGTGTAAAATCACCTCAATTTTGTTACAATCGATACATATAAAATACAGATCTAAACTTTAAGCATGCACTTACTTTCAGAGATTAAATAAAGTTTGATGTTGCAGCATTTTAGATTTATTATCTGGTATTATTCAGCAAGCTGTCATTTTTGTCTATTTTTTTTTTTAAGTTCATAAAATTAAGCAGTTTCATAAACCATTGTGGAAAATGAAAATGGTGGAAAACATTTTGACTTTTTCTTTAAACAAGATGAAGTTCCTTTACTTTTCTATTCATAAGTGTAGTAATTATTTTCTGGTTTCTAGTGTGATCTTAAAAGTGATGGTGTGATGCGAAAACATATTACAACTACTTTGAGGTAAAATTCTCAATAGTTTCAAACTTCCAAGTTATTTTACTGAAGATTTATTTTACTGAAGTTTAGTATTTAAGATTTTGCTTGTTATTAACAAAATGATGATTTTAAGGCAAACTTAGGTTCCACAAAAAAAAATTCACTTATAAAAATAAACATTTCCTACTAGATATCGCATTACTTCTCTGAAACTTCCTATTTTTGATATATTTAAAGTTAAATGAATTGAAGAATTACAATTAGTAAAAACTTGGCGATAACAATAATAACATCAAACAAATCTGTTTCTTTTTTCATGGAGTTTTAAAAAAATTAATGGAAAAATCCTCATTTGTAAAAATTGGTTTCAAATTTTTGATAAAACAAAAAAATTTGCAAAATTAAGTTCTGCAAAATCAAACATCTTCAAGGTAAAGATTTTTATAAATTATTTCCACAAATAGTTTTGGCTGCAGATGTTTAATGTGGAAAGCTGAATAAGTGCAAAATGAAAACCACCATAAGTGCAAACATAAATGCAAGTTAGAATAAGTGTGGCAAATATTTTACACAAATTCATACACTTATGCCAGTTCACAGTTGCTTTAGGTTATGCTAAAATGTGCTGTACAATATTTAACAGTTGATAATTGTTTATCCTTTATCCAGTCTCTGTATCATGTTTGTAGTTAATGAGGCAATCTGCTTACTCATAACAATTTCTCAGCTACTAACTTTATATAAACATTATTAAAAAAAGTCTGAGATAAAATCAGTTGTGTTGAAATTGTTTGTTTTCTAAAACCAAACGTTTTTTCAGTTTCTGCAAAAGTCTAATGAACAATCATTGTTTGTTGTATGTTGTCTTTTTATCTCAATGCATTTTTATTAGATGTTTTGAAAAAGCAGTCACAATCGACAATAAGAAGTGTGTAATACTAGAAGAGGTGTCTATTATACTTAGAGTTTTTTGTAACATTTTATTTATCATGCTCAGTTCTTTACATATTTTGTTCTTTCCTATTTTTTAACCTCAGCTAAATAAACAAAAAGTAACATACAAAACTCTTGATTGTAATTCAGTTTTTTTCTCTGAACTTGAACAATTGTAAACATTAAGTTTCATATTTAGTATGGGCAAACAGCTTACATGTTAAACTCTTATGCTTCAAGACGTTTGAGAGAGGTATAGAAAAACAATTCTTGTAGCTTTGCATTATTTCTTAACCAGTTGTTCAAGTAATGATCGCAAAGTGTTTATTCTGATAGGGAACTCAAGAAAAGAAACATGATATATCAACAAATGAATTTTATCTTAAAATGAAAAAGGAAATGCTACTACTCTCAATTAGATGTTTTAACGAAGCATTGCACTTAGCAAATAGTTGGGAAAATGAACTGTGGTTACATTATTATATGTTAGGAAAGGCATCAGAAAAACTGGAGCATCCGCCTGATGAGTATTTAGAATTCTATCAAAAGGTAATTTTGTTTGTTAAAGGCTATCTGTTTGTACCTATAGTCTAAGATTATCTTGTTTTTTGTTTTTTTATTTAAGAAATTTCAAGACTTAAAAATATAAAATAACAAATTGGTTGTGAAAAACATTTATTTTTTTAGCTAAAAAACGAAACAGTTTGCAGTGAGAAAATTTTAGAATACTTGTTTATGTAAAATAATCATAGTCAAAATATTGCTTATCTTTATCAAGTTTTTTTTAATTAAGTTTTAGTAATTAGTTTTTAACTTGTAATCAAATCTTTTAAGTCATTGCAAGAACTTTATAAAAATGGTGGTCGTTTTCACAAAAGAATCCCATATCATGGTGCAGCAGAATATTCTATTGAAGTTGTTGAGGTTTGTTAAAATCTTTACTGTATCTTAAAGAATGTCTTTGTAATATTTATTGAATTTATTTGTATTCAACTTTAATATGTGTTTTTACACATTTTAATTAGCAAATCTTTTTGCAGCAAAACTTTTGAAAATTTTTGTGGTTGATATGTAAAAAGAAAATTAATTCAAAAAAAGTTCCTCTTTGTAAGATTATCTCTAACTTTTAAACACAACAAATTTATTGTCTCACAATATAATAAAAAATGTATTTAAACACATGGAGTTTATAGGCAAAACTCTTCTAAATAGAATTTTTAGAAGATTTTCTATTGTGCAAAATGTTTTTTGCACAATAGAAAATTTTCTAAAAATTCTATTTAGAAGACTTTGTGTTGTGGCAAGTGACTTTATGATGATAGTGATATTATAAGTTAGTAATATATATAGTACATGCTAAAACATTCATCTGGCTGAAAATATATTTATCGTTTCTTAGAAAATTTTATTATTACTGCCTGTTTCAAATTAGACCAACTTATTTTCACCAAATGATCCCTTTAATGTTTTTAGCTATTTTTTCAAATTCATGCATCTATTATTAATTTGTTGATATACAAAGAAACCATTGAATTTGATATTTTGGAGAAACATTTAAATACAGTATTTTGTCAGCCAATTTATCAAGATTTCAAAGATATTGATAATGTTGTTTCAAAAGATTTTGGTAAGCTACAATTAAAATACTGTTTTTCTTATTTTTATTTTTAATAATAGAAAACTTTGTCTATTTCCCTGTATTTATAGTGTAAATTTAGCTATAAATTATAAATTAGCATTCATTCCAGATACATACTGCGATGAAGCTCATCAAGCAGTTCAGCATTTGATAAATGCAATAGATTTTCCCTAATTTTCTCATGACAGTATTTTGAATGTTTAATTATCTTTGGCATAATTCTCATCTCTATCAACAAAAATAAACCTTTTCTCATCACCTTCTTTATTAAAAACAAACATTTTGAATAAAGAAGTTGAGTGTAATAAAGATAAAATGAAAATGAAAGTGTCCCTTTTAGATGAGATTGCTCTTGAAGTCAATTTGCTGATTAAAGATATCCTCTCAGAAATTGAAAGTAATTTAATGTGCTTTGAGAAAAATGAGTCAAAGACTGATTCTGTAATCAGTTATAATGAAAAATTGCAAGATGATGATTTGAACCAAACTTCATGCTCTTCATCCAGGAAAAAAACTGTTCATAGTGAAGCCTTTTTTCAAAGTGATGAGTTAATTGTAGAATTATTGTTGAGTGATTTGATTCAGAAAGTTTGTGGTGAAAATGTTTTGATAAAACCTCAAAGATCACAAACTAATTTAAATAACAATGATAATCTGTCCAAAAGTATGGGTAATGAGCAAGAAAAACTTTTAGAAAATTATTTACTTTCAACTGCTGGAACTACTTTAGTGCAGCACAATTTTAGAAATCAAGAAGAGCGGCAAAGATACAAAAATATTGCACAGAAGTGTTTAGATGCTCTGGCTTTTTGCTTGCGGCGGTTTCCTGAACATTATAAAAGTCGATATTTGATGGCCTATTTTTTTATGGTAGACAAAGAGTTTAAGGTATTCATAGTTTTTCTTTCTTTTTTTTTTTTTTTTTTTTTTTTTTCTCTTTCTCAAATAACTTGGTTTAATTATTTGTATACATTTGTTTACCTATTTGTAAGTTTTTAGTAATTTGTTGCTATTGTTGTTGTTTTTGTGCATATGTGATAGTTTTTTATTTGTCTACATAATGATATCTTTTTATTAATGACTGACCCTAACTTATTCTGGGACAACTTCTTTGTTCTGTTGGTAAAATATGAGAAAAAATGCTGCTCTAGATACTTTTATTGTTGTTGAAGGTCTTTATTTATGTTTTAGAATATTCAATGGAGTCGCAGTTTGTTGCTAGGTAATGGCATTGAATCTAACATGTCTTTTAACATTTCATCCAATGGAATAATCTCTAGTAAAAAGAAAACAAACTTATTTCAGGTAGGACAATTGAAAATTTGTTTTAACAACTAGCTATTCATCAATATAAATAAACATGTTAAATTCAGTAATCTTTCTTAATGTTGTTTGTAGATATTAATTTCCAAACAAGGTTGTTGTTGAAACGTGTTACTTTTTTATTAGTATTTGTGGCGCATTCCTGTCAATGAAATTGATAGACCTGGAAGTTTTCTCTCTCATGTATGTTGTATTGTGAAATTGCTTTTGGATATTCTCTATCAACTTGGTGATACATATTTGCTTTTGCATGTGGCAGCCTTTTTGCACAAGACACCAGACAAAGATAGGTATTTTTTTTTCCTTCAATATTAAAACTTGTGAAAAATAAATTAAAAGTATCAGCTAAATGTTGTTTTTAGTTATTTTTTTATAAACTAAAATACTTTCTTTTAAATAAAAAGTCCCTGAAAAGAGATGAATATGGAGTGTGGTTATGCATCATGTCAAATTAATGATGCACATTTTTCCACTACTTGATATTATTGTTATATTATAATTGATATACTTAGTATTTCTAACATCTATATTTATTGAATAACATCTATATTTATTTTCTATTTCTTCCTGTAGGAAATATTTGCATGATAATGATCGTGCATTTCTAGCTGTAAAGGTAGTTTCTCAATTATTCTTCTCAT